>NW_027468689.1:20456157-20463657 GCF_046254945.1 Alosa pseudoharengus | reverse complement strand
TTGTTCTGCACTGCAGGACTGACAGTGCAGAAGTCTGGTTCCTGTCCACTGCTGATGGATCTGCACTTTAACATCTGTAGTGGATTTCAGGATTTGTTGTTCATCTTTGACTTTTCCCATTGATGAATTTATTATGTTTCTTGACATCGCAGTCAGGAGAGAAAGAGACGAGAGAGATACGAAACAAACACAGAAAAGACTGAATAATGTAATATATCGTAAATTTGATTTGATTTCGAGCACTTCATAAAAACAACCAACAAAAAATCCAACAATTTTAATTGTTAAATAGAATTTTATGTTACAACAATTTTATCTGCAATGATTCAAACGATTTTTTAATTCATGAGCGCTTTAATTTACACATGCTACGTGCCCTACACACATGGGTATATTAAAGCAACACCAAAGAGTTTTTTGTACCTTAAAATATCTGGGATCTGTAGTTCGATGGAATGAGACATGCGAAACTACAAATTTGACTTGCATCTGATGTCGCAATACATCGTACTTTCATAAAATCATGCAACATATTTGACCTTGTCTGTGGACATTGTTATTTGCAAAGCCGGTGCTGGATAAACAAATTGTGCGTGCGACAGAGGAAAAGTTCTTTGGTGTTGCTTTAAGTGGACACGACTGAGCCCAGTGCACAGCAGGCAGAGGAAGTGTGTGTGCCTTTGGCATGAGGCATTAACCCCAGATTCCTGTGGGCTGTGATTTACAGCGCATAGCCGAACTCGAACGCCGTGTGAACCACATGACTAATGGAACCTGTGAGCGCGAAAAATGTGATGTGTCCAAATACCTGGATTGGATTACAGCAGCAGGTGCTTCATTCTTCTCAACAGACACTAGCCACCTGTTCTCTCTCTCTCTCCCTCTTTCTCTCTCTATCTCCCTATCTCTCTCGACTCTCTCTCTCTCTTTTTAATTCCTGAGAGATTGTGAGGAAGGAAGTTTTTCTTCGGACAATCGGACAATGAGTGGGCGTGAGGAGTGGGATGATTGTATATCTCTATGTCACATAATGCTTGCATGTATATGTGTATTTGTTTCTATGTATACTGTATGTCTGTGTGTGTGTGTGTGTGTGTGTGTTTGTCCATATCTGTATGTTTCTGTGTATGCATATGTGTCTGTCCTTGTGTATGCAATGCCCTGTCTACATGCTGTCGAAAACAACCGTGGCATGTGTATGTATGTGTTGTGTGTGTGTATGTGCGCATGTGTGTGTATTTGTGTGAGTGTGCGTGTGTTGGGGTAACTGGCGTGTGTTGGGGTAACTCGCTATGAGTGGTGGTGGAGGCGGAGGTGTCTCGGCTGCAGGCCGAGGAAGAGGAGGCCCGTGCCCCAATGCCTCGCTCACCTCCTCTGCTCCTCTCTCCCCCCGTTAAAAGGCTCCGCTGTCTGCTCCAGCAGCCACTGTGTCCATGCCCAGCGCCCTAATCCCACCCTGCTCCTCCTTTAAGCAGGGGGTTAACTTAATCCGCCTCATTTAGGCAGCTGCACTACTGGGGCAGAAGAGAAGACAAGAGCGAAGGAGAAGAAATGAAGAGGAAGAGAGGAGAGGAGGAAAAGAAAAAGGATGGAAAAAAAGTTATAATGCTGTGGCTGGTTCGCTCAGATGTCGTGACATCTCAGTGATTCTGATTCCACCTCTCTGGGTCTTAAAATATGATTTTCCTCAGTCATATCCCTGTGTTAATACGGCACTGAATAATCAATATGGGTCACCTGAGGACCCATCCCAAACAATGTGAAAGATTGGTATTGTTATGAAATTACATTAGCCAGCCTTTAGATTTGGGCGCATTACAATATAAAAACTATATTTTTGCATGCTAAAATTTGTAAATGGTTCAACTTTTTACGTAAAAAAAAAAAACAATGTAAGAAATTATTTTAAAAACATAATCTACCCTATATAAAAGAATCATGTCCAAGTGGATACATGGCCATAAAAAGCCGATTTGTGGTGTATTGATAGCTGATGAAACCACCATGCGGTAAACAGCTGTTATCGCAAGACCTCTGTGTCTGTCTGCTCTGCCCACTCACTCCTCTCCTTCGGCTTCGGCTCAGCCTCGCTAATGAGACTGAAGAGACCACGAAACAGCACAATTTACAATCTGCACCAACATCTGAGCCGCTTAACCGTGAAATCTCAAACAGAACAAATGTTTCAGGGGCATCACAAGTCAGTTCACCAGAGGTAGCATCCTATCTGCCGGCCTGCCTGCCTGCCGCATGTGAAGAGGGAGCAAAGCTGTGGTAATGGGATTTGATTAAATCGCTTGAAAGATACAGTAACGTGGCTGACAAAAGTGTCGGGAACCCTGTCAGGAGCAGGGTCAGACATGAAGGCAAATAAAGCAGAAATTACTCCCAGCGAGCCTTGTCACTGTCACCTCCCACCCACCCCAACTCCACTCCATGCCCGCCCCAGACTTACTACCTTGAGTGCTAAAAGGTATTTATCGGATTCGGCCTCCGGCACATCCCCTGCGCTGGTGTTTAAAGCTCTAGTTGTCAGACATTTTTCTTTAATCGTCCAGAGTTTGCCAGGGAAAGTCCAGGTGTGCCGTCCAAGCTAAATAATTGAGCAAACAATTAGAATGTGTGTTTCCCACACCAGCCTCCGAGCGCTGGACCCCGGGGCCCGGATGGCTATGTGGGCCTTTTGCGGCCGTCTGAGACTGAGGCTATCGACTATTTAGCTTTGCTCGTCCAAAATACACGGGGTCTTCCTGCGCCGATGCTCCAGCACTGGGCCAGTGATGATGTACGGGGGGGCAGGGGGTGGACTGGTCAGAGCCCTCTCTGTGTTCTCTGGCAACGCTTTCGCCCTAGGAACACATCGGGCCACCACCCCTGGAAGGAATTTGTCTTTTTTTTTTCTTAAAAAAAAACAAAACAATGACTCTCTTTAAAAATCACTGAGAATGCAGTAACATCAAACTATTCTTTGCTTTTTTCTCACTTTTGTCTTCTGTCTACTGTATATGCTGAGCCGGTTTTTTTTGCACAATGAAACAATGAGAGTCAACTGACTGTCCATCAAGATCCTCTCCTGGTCACCTTTCATCGGGCCATCACCAGCACGGCGATGTTGACACAGCACGTCGCCAAGCCACAGTGTGATGACTCAACCTAGGGCATCTGTCCGGACAGCCCTCCGCTGCCAACCTGCAACCGCCCTGCCCACCTCTTAGACTGGACTCTGGGAACGTCGATTGCCCCTTTCCCTGACCTCTGGAGCGTACGTGGAAATATTCTGCCGCCAAATAGAACAAAACAAAGCAGACAGAGGAATCAAGGTCCGCCTGGCTGAGGATCTGTCAGCATTCGATTCACTGTTTGTTTGTTTTTTGTCTTTCTTTTGCTCAATCTCTTGTTATTCAACTGCCCACAATTCTGATTTTCCCATCATCCCACTGCAAATATAGGACATTTCTCCAGCCACAAGATTACAAAAAGTAATGTGCTTGATGTTTTATTAAACTTCTAGTCCTACTGCATACTGCTCTCTCCAGATAACCATTTAGAATTAAAAATACTTTTATAGTAATTATCATATCAATGGCCCAGTGTCCATTGTTTGAGTAGTTTTCAGAATGTAGGTGCTTTGTAGAAAACAAAACACCCTCCTCTGTGCACACTTTTCAATGAAGCTCCTCAGATAAAGCATTTCACTTACTGTAACAGCCTCAAACTTATGTTGGCATGTTCTCACTCTTGAGCTTTTCATCTCTCTCTCTCTCTCTCTTTGTCCCTCCATCTCCTCTCCTTACGGTCTTCCACTCTTAACATGGTGGCTACGTTGGCAGCGGTTACGCAATAACAGATGGGAGATGAAAATTAACACATCCTCGTCTCTTGTTATTCTTCCGTCTTTTTTTATTTTTAATGCTGCAAGTGGAGACCTCCCTTCTCTCTCTCTCTCTCTCTCTCTCTCTCTCTCACACACACAAACACACACACAAACCTTCTCTCTTTTTAACACAGACACACAGTCTCTGTCTCTCTCTATCTCGACGTGACCCTTCCAGGCCAGCTGCACCTGTCAGGAGTGCCTCTCTAATGTCCCATGCCTAATTAGCACAGAAGGAATTTGGTTACAGAGACGCGAGAGATCTGTGGGAAAACTGGGGGTAATTAGAAATTGTTGGCATGGGCACTCTCTCTCTTTCTCTTTGTCTCTCTTCTCTCTCTTCTTTTTCTCTCTCTCTTTCTTGCTTTTTTTCTTTCTCCTTGACTCTCTTTCTCTCTCTCCTTGCTTGTCTCTCAGCCCCCCCCCCCCCCTTGTCAACCCACCCCCTCCATCTGAAAGTGAAGTGGGTAGGATGGACGCTGTGGGATAAATGAGAGGAGAGTTTGCACCTCGACTTGGCTCCTAGACACGGGTGGACCCGTCAGGCTGTTTGCTTTTGAAAAGAGGAATAACGAAGACAAAACAAAGAGGAGTTATAAACAACAGTAACAAAAAGACATGCCACACATGCCATGATTTGATTTTAGGGGGAAGGTTTTTTTTTTGGTACTCTGTGTGTGTGTGTGTGTGTGTGTGCGCGCGAGAGCTGTTTTACTGTACTACAGTACATCTGGGTTTTACCTCTTCTTTTAGGATAAGGCATGTTCTGTAAGTCCCAACTCAACGCATGGATTTAACCACATTCACACAGTCAAAGAGATGGAGGGAGGGAGAGAGAGAAAGGATCACACACACACACACACACACACACAAGCAGAGAGAGAATAGAAGCCCAACATTTCCAGCCCGCCACATCCCAGTGGCCATGTGCCACAGCGGCTTGCGCTCTGATCGCCTCAGCAGGGCCACTTGCATAGGTTTGCCTCCAAATCCCCTCATTCCCAGGCCACAGCCCTCATGCGCATCTGACCTTATCATTGAGTCTCACCACACTGACTTTCTGACATTTGTAGGTAGATTTTTTTCCCTTTCTTTCCCCAATCCCTCCACCCCCATTATTCTTTTTTTATTATTATTTTATCCTCTCACTTCTCTTTTTGCCTGAGCAGATATTTCCATCAGTATTTTTCGTAACTCATGTGAATGTTTTTTTTTTTTTTGGTGAAATACTGTTTTGTGGCTGAAGAACTCAGAAATGAGTTTAGGCATAGTTTAGCTCATTAATACCAATGAAGTGGTAACACTGAGCGCAGAAGAAATGATAGAAATGAACATCTACACCAAATGACTGTGAAGAGGTTTACATTGTATGCCCTGGTCTTGAGATAAAGTCCACTGGGTTGCTGTCGTGGGAGAGTGAATATCATTTATTAATCAGATTGGCTGGCACGGCACATGTTCTGTGTTTGATAGGGGCAAGGGAGAGTTGAAAAGAATTGGACTTAGAAGCCTCTTGAGGGCACAAGAAAATCACACGAGAAATATACATGACCTCACTCAGAAGTACTCCGGAAATCAAAAAAGATAATCACAGCACTTTTGCATGCACCCCCCCACCCCCACCCCCCACCCCATGTCACCCCCCCTCCCAACACACACACACACACGCACACCCCACCCTCTGCCCAACCTAACAAAAAGAGAAAACTAAAAGGGAACAAACGGCACTTTCATATTTCCATGCATACCAAATTCTTGCCAAAAAAACATGAAAAACACAAATGAATAAAACAAAAGGAGAAACGATAAAGGAGACAGCGCCGTCTTTGTAGCAGGAAGAAGAAATATGTGTGATGTCAAAAGCCCTTCCATTTTATCTGTCGGGCGCAGTGATTGTATTGAGTCCACATGGCCCCCACTTCAATAATTGAACAGAGTTTGGGCAGCACCTGCTGCGAGCCCAAATCACTGCTCCACTTTGAACAAACTGCTGTGACATTACAACATTAGGCACGGCACGACAGTCTTGAAAACACAGATGGAAAATAGAAGAAGAAGAAGAAGAGAGAAGTAAGGAGAGAAAGAGAAGTAAAGAAAAAGAAAAGAGGAGTGAAAGGAGATGGATGCTGAGGAGTGCCCGAGGCAATGGAGTAATGAGCAGAGGTCCACCGAGGTTTCGGACCCTCTATTTGAAAATTATTTTGCATCTTAATAAATCCTAAAAGCGTAATTTATAAGCAAAAGAGGAATAACAAAGGCGCCAGCATTCCTTTTGATAAAGAAACACTTGTTAGGGCTGACATGTCTGCATTTCTATTTTTTTTTTTTGGGGGGGGGCAGTTTGTCGACTCGTTGTTTCCTCAGGTGGCCAGGGAGGCTCTCTGATCTCCTGCGAAGCCTTATTCACCCAGTCACAATCCATTGAAATTCTTCCGATGGTTTACAGTAATTAGAGAGCTTTCCAAATGAATTAAGGTTTCGGCATGGGCAAAATGACTTGTATTCTTTGCTTTGAGAAAAATGCTTGGGCTGCAGACTGACGTGAGATTATTTTTCTTTTTAAAGGGATTGTAATTCAATATCTGCATTTTTGTAACAGATCAATGACACTAACCTGGAAATGGAAAATATTTATTATATTCCTGCATATTGGTGAAAAATATCCATTCACCTTGAACTTGAATATTATCAAATATGTTTATTTTTAGGAAATTAGACGAGTAGGGTTCCTCTTTGCATAGTGATTCTATCTCAAACATAGAGAGTAGTCGTTTGTTTGGTTGCTGGTGGTCGGGTTAAGCCATCACTTTCAACAATATGCTCCCCGGAGGTGTTGAACAATCACTGAAGCTGTTGGTAGGCTTTGTGGTCAGCGTATCCTGTTTGGCCATTATATCCTGTGAAGGCCTGAGGGTGTCTAAGCCCAGGAATGGACTCGACGTCTCGCACTGCCTATTAGGAAACTTGTGGAGCGAAAAATAAGGTTTCTCCCCGACCCGCCGCTGAAATGTTTACAGAATTCAGAACAGCTGTAAATAAAGGGGAAAGTGACTTTAGATGGGTGACCAGCTCGAAAACCTCCAGACATTGAAAACATATTACTGCTTTGAAATGCAGTAAAACCTTGAAATATGGCATTTATTCTTTCTTCTTTTTCAGGCATCATCTTAACTATTGCCACATTGAGACATCTGAAGCACAGCTATTCACATTACCCGCACTCGCATTACAGCAGTGTGTGGCATGAAGTCCTTTACATTTTCCTGCTTTTATTTTTTGCGGGGCTGGAGTTATTGAAACATTGCTGTTTTGTAATTGGCC
Organism: Alosa pseudoharengus; assembly: GCF_046254945.1. Classification (NCBI taxonomy): domain Eukaryota; kingdom Metazoa; phylum Chordata; class Actinopteri; order Clupeiformes; family Clupeidae; genus Alosa; species Alosa pseudoharengus. Next base: position 20,456,462 of record NW_027468689.1, on the reverse strand, counting down.
TGTTGTCTGCTTCTCTGCCAACTCCTCGGGCGGGCCTGTCTATATTTCCCATCCAGGGATTACACACTTTTTTCCCTCTTTTTCTTTTTTGCTTTTTTTTTGCTTGGAGAGTTGAGGGAGAAGAAACTCGCCAAGGAACCCTAAAGCCAGGGCCTCTCCGAACGGCAGCCCGGGTCAGCCAGCACCTTAGGTCAACCAGATTTACTCTTCCTTCCTCCTCTCTCCCTCTCTCTCTCTCTCTCTCTCTCTCTCTCTCTATCTCTCTCTTGTTGTCTGTCTGTCTGTGTCTGTCTCTCTCTCTCTCT
>NW_027468689.1:20441157-20453657 GCF_046254945.1 Alosa pseudoharengus | reverse complement strand
TGTAAAGGTTACCCTGCAAACCATTCCTCCTTCTGTCTTGCCATTTTAACCCCCCTACCCCACCACCACACACACACACACACACACACCCTTGACAAGAACAGGCGCCCATTTCCATGCTGCTATTAGGGTCGTTTGTCCTGCCGGGAGTGACAGTCTGTTTGACTCTTCCCCAGATACGGCCATTAGGTACAGCTCTGTCATCTGACAGGAGGCTCTCGCTTGCCCGCCCGCCCGCTGTCTCTCTCTCTCTCTCTCTCTCTCTCTCTCTCTCTCCCTAAAAACCCTCTAATTATTTCCTTTCACCGCGGCGGCGGCGCCGGCCGGCTTCGTCGTCCCGGGAACCCTGGGAAGGTAATTTTTTAACCTTTCACGTGCACCTGGGGAGCGCTCCTCCGGGGGAGCCAAGGTGCCTGTGTGGCATTCAGTCATCAAAACATGACCTTTAACGGCCGCGCGGAGAGCAGTTGGCACCGGGCGCCGCCGCTGCGCCATGCCTAATGCTAATGCTGATGTCTAATATATGCACCCGCTCGACAGACAGCCAGACGACCCCAACGCTAACCGCTAACGCCGCCGCCACAGCGGACACATCTGTGGTAAGGTTTTTTTTTTTTTAAGGTGCGTTGCGTCTTGCCACGTATCGCCCTTACCACCTCTGCTGCCAGGCAGTCCATCCGCATGCATGCCCACCCATCCAGAGTGTGTGTGTGTGTGTGTTTTCTGTGTGTGTGGCTGGAACAATGTGAGTGCAGAGGACAGTTAGGCCAGGGAGGGCTACGCTAAGACCTGCCAAGCAGGCATGGGGTTAAAGGCATATCAGGCAGGGGAGTCGGGGAGGGGGTTGACTGGCATCCACCCGGGTGGCAGCAGAGAGGGAATTGGAGGGCCTAATTATGTTGCCGTGAACACATTCGCCATGACCACTGAGCCTCTTTAGAATTTGTCGAGCGCGGTCTGACTAACGTGTCTGACCTTTACGTTTTTTTTTCTCTCTCTCTCTTTCTTTTTCCATTTTTTTTTCTCTCACAAATTGCATGTATCTAGAGAGCATGTATGCATATTCTGTGACCTAGTTGTCATCTTCCCCTCTTATCTGCCCAAATCGCTTTTAAAGGAATTGTGTTTGTTGAGAAAAGGATGTCATCAAGACAGCGAATCCTCTATTTATCAATTTTTTTTTATTTAAAAAAAAACTGTCAACACCTCCTTCACCCTTTCAGAAAACAGCAGAATTGCCACAAATAAATCAGTAAAGAATATTCCAGACCATTATGCCTTTGTTTTGAGCTGTCAAGTGATCGCTCAAATTAATATTACAGTAATTTTTAAATCTGCCGGTCCCCGTTCTGGTGGCATCCTTCATTAGTGTGCCTGTAGGAACAATGCAGCAGGGAGTGGGTGCAAACAGGCTCCCCCATGTAGGAAGATCAATGGAGGGCAGGGACCTGCATGTAAGGGTGATGCTTATTTCACGACGGGGGCCAAAATGAAAGTCATTTGTTGTGAGCGGCGGTTAGCAGCTGCTGAGCAGTGTGCTACTGTGTGACGTCAGGATGCGTTGACGTGAAACTCCATCTGCCGGGGGGGGGGTTAGAGTACCGGCATACGCTTCTGTACGGGCTGTGCTGTACAACTCCCATTTTTAAATTCATATTCATGACTGTATTCATATATGTATAGCTGTTTATTATTTATGATTGTATTTATATATGTAAATGTCTTTACATATAAATGGTGTTACATTAGTACAGTAACAAGAACAACAACAAAAACATATGGCAGTTTCCCATTTTAAAACAATCAGAAAAGCATTATATCTAACAGTTTAGCACACATTATTCATTATATATGTTGAAGCACATTTTAATGTTAAACGTTTATTGTCTTGCGCCAATTTCTTTTCAATCCCAAGTATTTGAAGACACAGAAATAGAGGAAGAGATATAGACAGAAACAGAGCAGATGGGAGAGATACAAAGAGAAAGAAAGAGAGAAAGATAGAGAGAGAGAGAGAGAGAGAGAGAGAGAGAGAGAGAGAGAGAGAGAGAGAGAGAGAGAGAGAGACCTAGTACTCTTCCACACATACTGTAGACAGCAGCAGGTAAACTAGTTCACACAGCCACAGTGAGGACCATGTCACAGGGGAGTAGTTATTAATTTAGAATTGGAAATATTGCTGAAGCATATGGGCCACGGTATGCATGTTTGAAATGAGGGGATGGAAGAGGGAGAAGGGGTGGGGTGGGGGGTAGGACAGGCTAAAACCAGGGCTGTGCCTTAGGCTGAGGTGCACGGTTGCCAGAAATATGGTGATCCCTCCCACCCCACCCCCCTCCCCAATTCCTAGCCTGACACATTTTATTAATTGCTTTGGTCTTCTATGGATATTGTCTCGAAACACTATCAAGAGGGACGAAATGATGATGTCTACAAAGTGTATTATTTTATTGGGGGTTCAATAGTAATGGGTATAAAGGAGGAGAATGAGCGAAACAGGCTAAACAGTCACAGCAGTGAGGAAATGATCAACAAAAACCAGAGCTATGAAGCACTGATAAACACAGTTTATCTTGTATTTTTCAGATACGCACAAAGAATCGGACAGACAAACCATTTCACTGAATTGATTTCAATAATGAGTAATATATGTAAATCCATCTAAACTATGTGAGTAATCAAATAACCCAACGTTTTATTGTCAGTGATGCACAATATAGCATCCGGTACCATAAATAATTAATTGATTCAACACATATTTGTATGACAGTCATTGTAAATGCACAGTTGCGAGGCTTGGCAAACACATTCCCCTTGTCCACCTCCCACATTTTTCTGTTTGACGGAGAGACAGTCTTCACACTTATGAAGCCCTCGTTTGACTGACTGCTGCATCGCACCATTCATTCCCACATATGTATTATAGTCTATATTTCAGGAAGATCACTGCCTATCAGTGGGATGCCTCAAAACAGCATACAGAAAGGTCAGAGCCAAAATGATCCGCTTGAAGCAAGAAAAACAAAATAAAAAAAACACAATGAAAGGAGAACAAACACATACATTTGGAAGTTCACATGTGATTTATATGCTCATTGGTGATTTATATTTCTATGTGTGTCGTCCTCTGTGTGCCACAGGCCCATTAAGCTTTTAAATTACACATTTTATCACCTTCATCCTCACCTGAGTATTGCATTACTGAAATAAACTATGAATTAGTAATGAGAAGAAATAGGTTCCTGGCAACTGCCATGGCTGCAAAGCAATAATGAGCATTATGTTTCTTCCTCTCTCTCTCTCTCTCTCTCTCTCTCTCTCTCTCTCTCTCTCTCTCTCTCTCTCTCTCTCTCTCTCTCTCCCTCTCTCTCTCCCTCTCTTTGCTCTTGGTCTTTTTTCCTTCTCCTCCTCTCCTCTTCTCTCCTCTCCACTCGTCCATTCATAACCTTTGGGCAGCAGTCCTCTAGAGGTGCCCGGTGCTCTCAGATGTCGAGCGGAGCGGAGCGGAGGAGACGAGATGTGGTCTCTGCGGCCTGCAGGTATCATCTTCTTCTGCTGGCCCTGCCAGAGCGCCAGCACAGCACACCCAACAGCTGCAGGGATGGAGAGACACAGACAGACAAAGAGAGAGATGGAGTGAGAGAGAGAGAGAGAGAGAGATGTCTCCCCCCTTTCTCTATCTCTCTCCTCCTACCTCCTTTCGCTCCTGTTCTCCTTTCTTCATCTCCTCGTTCTTTTTTTAATATGCCAACATTAAATAAATTAGAATATTCACCCAGGGGTGGTAAGAGGGCCACAAAGCCCCTGTCATCTGTTTGCGGGCGCTGCCAGGCCTGGGGAACAGGGTCTTGGCTGCCCAGGTTCTCCCCCATCCAAGGTTTGTACATGAGAGATACCAGACCTTAATGTTCTACTACACAGAGACAGCCCGTATATAAAGATGGTTTATATTATATGTGTTTCAAAGAAAGAGAGAGAGAGAGAGAAAAAGATAAACAGTGAAAAAGAGAGAGTGAAAAAGAAAGAGAGATAGCGAGAGAAAAGAGACAGAGAAAAAAAAGAAGTTTGCTACATATGGAGCGTTTCTTACAACTGATCAGGCGGCTGCTGCTGATTGGCTGGCGCCGGTGCCGTCGGCTGGCCCGGTTGGCCGGGCTGGCGTTAGCACGCTGCCCAGGTCTTTGCTGCAGGCTGCACAGGTTGGCCCGCGCTCCGCCGGGGAGCAGATGGCCAGCCAAAGCTTGTAGTCACACTTACCTTCCCCGTTAAATCCCTAATCCCGCCGTGGACGCTCCTCCAAGGCAGGTTTTGGAGGCAGAGAGAGGGGTTACAATCTGGACTACCCCGCTGATTGCCAAAACACTCACAACACAGAAATGCAAATCAACTTATTTGCGTTGAGCGCCAGCCAAAGTCCTCCTTCCTTGAGAGTAATTAAGATACCTTGGAAAAATACTTGTAAAAGATCAATAATTCGAAATGGATTAAAAAAACAATATTAAGAAAGTGTCAGCCTCTCCGTCTAGGCCGCATTGTTTGCTCAGTGGCCTCCTAACCCCCAACAGCCCCCGTCCACTATCGTGTTTCCCCCCCACCTTCCTAAAATGAGCCCTCCCTGCTGCTGGCACACGGGCCTGTCCATGCCATGTGTCTGAAGTATTCCGGTACTTTCCCTCCGTCGCTTCTCCCTGTTATCACGCCGCTGATTTGGACTGGATGGCACATGACAAAGGTAGCGGATTTGGATGTTGTACACAACCCAGGTCTCTCTGTTTTCTATTCCTCTCTCTCTCTCTCTCTCTCTATCTCTCTCTCTCTCTCTTGTCCTCTTTTGACATTGTTCCTTGAAAGGGAACAGCTTGAAGCTGTACAAAGCCTCCCCCCTGAAATCAATAACTGTTAGAACAGGCCCAGGAACCTATGTGACACTGCTCAGCTGTGGCTGTTGGCTGGAGTGAGCCTCGAACAGACACTGTTATTAGTCGAGTGTTAGCATCTAAATGGCGTGCAGATGTTAATGTGCAGTTGTAGATACAGTATCGTGATAAACAGACAGAGATAAACAGATTTTCACATCTGATAGGAGGAAAAGGGGAGGTGTGTGTGTGGGGGGTGGGGGGTAGAGGGGGTTGGAGTTATAAAAAAAGAGAAAATGTGTGTCCACAGCAGGCTCAGAATGTGCAGCAGGTTAATCGCCTCCAAATGTTCCCTAGAAAAACAAATCAAGCTGAAAAAAAATGTGTTACTACATATGTAGTCTAACAGTATTAAGGAACGGTTATTAATGGGCGTCACGGCTATCTCTTAAACCCCTTATGTGATTACTGCCCAAAAAACACGGCGCTGTATTTTTCATGCTCAGGCAGTGCCAGAATCGGTCACCTTACTAAATACCCATTTAATACTAAATGACAAATACACTACTTAATCTTCCAAACATACTGTACTTCGAATTCTAATTGCAAAATGCTGTATCAGTCCGTATCTTTATCGGAATACATTCTGCACATTCAAAGCTGTTGCTGTTTTTTTTCTCTCTTCTCTGCATATTTTTTTTTATCTCGAAAATATATTTTTATAAAAAAAATAAATAAATAACACAACACAGAGTAGGCTTCAGTTGGAGTTGGTGCCTCCGGACAGCTGGGCCAGATAAGCCCACTAGCGTCCGAGAGCAGATGCCCTGTGCGCCCAGACTCAGATGGGCACAGCCTGAGTGGCACGGAAAGGTCAGACGCATACGGCAGGTTAAACGGGGTAATTGTAGAATTTGTCCGTGGTCTTCCAGGTTATGATCACGGACAGAATTCCACATCAAAGAGGTCATACAATTCAGGCTAAAATCTCTCTCTCTCTCTCTCTCTCTCTCTCTCTCTCTCTCTCTCTCTCTTTCACACATAAACATACTAACACACACACAAACACACGCACACTCTCTTTTTTTTCAAGGAGTACACATTGTAGAAAGATTGGGTTTTTCCTTAGGCCGATATTGACTCAGGAAACCAACATATTCCTATGATTACCAGAGTGAGAAAGCACTTCTGATTAAAAAACCTTTACAAAACTATAATATGCTTCTGTTGCTTCATATATTTTACCTAATTCTATACTGATTTAGTGTAGGTTGTGTAGAGCTGCTTATATACATACATGTATTTAAACCATACAATAACGCGATTTCTTATCATCTATTTTGGCTGAAAGGCAGTAGTTTGGTTAGAAAACGCAACAATGTGGGTCTGGGATGGAAACACAGAGCAAGATTCTCAAGCCTTCCTCGGGATTTACGGCGGCACATTTTACATAGATGAATAACATTAGGCTCGCGCTGCGTCTTAAAATGCACGGACGGTCATCAGCGATCCGATTTGGCATTTTACCTGTGGGCATTTGGATTGATTGAGATGCATCAGAGGAGCTGAGAGAGAGGCAGAGGCTTCCCTAATTGGCCCAAGAGTGTTGGTAATTCCAACAGCACTGTGAGCCCTACATGTAAAGCAACAGAAATCAATTAATGGACCACTAATGTGTTTCTCATATTAGCACAGTTTGTGGAGAAAGAGAGAGAGAGAGAGAAAGAGAGAGATAGAGAGAGGGAGGAGAGAGAGAGAGAGACTAGGGGAAGACGAAGTGCAAGAAGAAGAAAAATATCAGAAGTTGGGAGAATCCAAACTTGCCACCTAGAACTTGCCAGAGAGAACCGGCTATTAATTACCCCATTCGATGTGAGGCATCTAGGCTCACATTACAGGCGTTTATGCGAGTATCTATTCCCTAATTAGTTTAGGAGTTACTTCCTTATGGTCCAGTCTCTGATGGGCTATTGCAGGGGGAACTTATGTTATGTGGTGTGTATGCGTGCATGTGTGTGTGTGTGTGTAAGTGTGTGTGTGTGTGTGTGTGAGGCCCTCGCTTGAATGGCAAAGAGGATTAGGTGTCGAGGAGGAGAGGCTGAGGCAGCGTCCGAGGCGGAACGGGGCCGCCCGGTGAAGTGGGCCATGCGAGGCGGAGGACGTGAGCGAGGCGTGAGGTGCGGGCGAGAGAGAGACAGAGAGAGAGAGAGAAAGAGAGAGAGAGAGAGAGAAAGAGAAAGAGAGAGAGAGAAAGAGAAAGAGAGAGAGAGAGAAAGAGAAAGAGAGAGAGAGAGAGAGAGAGAGAGAAAGAGAGAGAGAAAGAGAAAGAGAGAGAGAGAGAGACAGAGAGAGAGAGAGAGAAAGAGAGAGAGAGAGAGAAAGAGAAAGAGAGAGAGAAAGAGAAAGAGAAAGAGAGAGAGAGAGAGAGAGAGCCAGTTAAGAGGAGCAATGCCTTGGCTTGGCAGTTCAAAAGAGCTCAGCGAAGCCCAGCGCGCAAGCAGAGGAGCGGTTCACAGTCCCTGGCACCCAATTCAGACGAGAGCAGACGAGAAGAAAAGAGAGAGGGATAGAGGAGGGGAGGAGGAGAGAAAAAAAAAGATCACATAAACCACAGAGAATAGAAAAAAAGAAGTGTCCTGCTTTATCCTCATCACACGTGTCCTTTTCATGGATCTTAACGACACCCGAGAACCAACCCGAGAAAGTTATTCCCACCTGAACTGCCCCCCCACCCCTTTATATTATCTGTTTATATCTGTTATGTTATATTATCTTATTATTAGAACCAGAGGATGAATGTGGTGTGTGTGTGTGTGTGTGTGTCCTTCCCTGTGGTTTTCTCTTCTTTATATGATCTGTTTTGGAATTCCAGTGCTGCAGTCTGAAGGTAAAACCTAAGGATAGACGTGGTGTGCTTGTGTGTGTGTGTGTGTGTGTGTGTGTGTGTGTGTGTGTGTGTGTGTGTGCGCGTGTGTGTGTTTCCTACCTTTCTTCATACGATCCACTTTTAAATTCCAGTAAGAAGGTGGCAGGGACTTGTACTGAGCTAAGTGGACAGCTGTAGTGGTTTCCCTTACACAGAGTTACCAGACAGGTGCCGTGTTTTACTGCCACGGAGGCCTCCATCTAAACCCCTTTAACTGCCAGCTCCGGTTATGGGCACCCACTAATGGAACATTATACATCAGCCACTTCAGGTGAGATGGAAATGTAGACGGAGGGGAAAAAACGTAATGTTTTTATTTTTCATACAGTGATTCTTTAAAATATGAATGTGCAAGGGGTGGGTGGTGGGTGGTGGGAGTGGTGGTGTGTGTGTGTGTGCGTGTGTGTGTGTGTGTGTGTGTGGTGTAGGTCCATGTGTCATGCTCACCGACATATTATATTAAAATTTATGAACAACTTCATCAAAAAGCACTTTCTCCCTGCCGGTGTAGGGAGACAGATTTGTTCTGACATCAGCGTTATAAGGCTGGTTGCAGGTCCAGATTAATGCATGCAGGGACTACGGTGACTCTCTCTCTCCCTCTCTCTTTCTCTCACCCCCCCCTCTCTATCTCCCTCTTTCTCTCCCTCCCTCCCTCTCTCTCTTTCTCTCTTTCTCCCTCTCTCTCTCTCGCTGCGACTCGACTTTATGAAATAATACCTGTCAGCTGCGGGCTGATCCGCAGGAAAAAAAGGGGGCAGGTTTTCCAGGTCAGACACCACCATCTGTCCACACCGCCTCGTCTGTCTCCGCACATTAGCACCTGATTGGGCCTAACGGGCCGCGCTGGGAGGGTCCGGCGTCGGAGCCCCCGGGCACTGCAGCGAAGGAACAGAGGCTCGCAGAGTGGCGGATCACCTGCGCGTCAGCGAGATAATTACTGCCTTAACCAGGAGGCCTAACACATCACCCCCCACTCAGGCTGGATCATCTGGGAGGGAAAGAGCAGTGTGTGTGTGTGTGTGTGTGTGTGTGTGTGTGTGTGTGTGTGTGTGTGTGTGTGTGTGTGTGTGTGTGCGCGCATCTGTGTGTGTGTGTGTGTGTGTGTGTGTGTGTGTGTGTGTGTGTGTGTGTGAGTGTGCACGTGTGGGTGTGTGTGTGTGTGTATGTGTGTGTGTGTGTGTGTGTGTGTGAGTGTGCACGTGTGGGTGTGTGTGTGTCTGTGTGTGTGTGTCTGTCTGTGTGTGTGTGTGTATGTGTGTGTGTGTGTGTGTATGTGTGTGTGTGTGTGTGTGTGTGTGCCTTACTGAAATTATGTTGAGGTGAGTTGCCTCAGGTTTTTCTGATTGACTGAATTGTATGTAAGGGAAAAAAAGTCTACCTACTACATGTACTAGCCCTGAAGGAATGGTAAACATGTTTTGATCTCTGAAATATAATGTTTCATGAGAACAGTGATGCCATTCTGAGAGCATGAGTTCTAACCTGTAATATCCCTCCTCATTTCATGTGCTGTTGTTTCTCTGTTTTAGGCAACTTATTGTGTTTACTTACATTTTTTTAACTTAAAAAATGCATGTGGAATGGCATCAATTGTGTAGTTGAAATCATGAATAAGTAAATTGTACCTTTAAAGTTGTTGCGTGTAGGTTTGAATTAAGTTCAGTGAATCAGAGAATCAGTAGATGTTTGCACAAAGCAAAAATGCCTGCTCATGACACAAACTCCTGAGGGAGGAAGGGTGCTTCTCTATCTCTATCTATCTATCTATCTACTGTATCTATCTATCTATCTATCTATCTATCTATCTATCTATCTGTTAAACGTTCAGATGAAGCTTGGATTTAACGGTGCAGGAGATTTCCGAGGAGATTAAGAAAGGAAACCGAGCTTCTTTATTTTACTGTAAACTAGGATAGACAGGAGCTAACAGTGATGCACACACATGCACACGCTCACGTACACACACACACACACACACACACACACACACACACACACACACACACACACACACACACACACACACACACACACACACATTCAAACACACACCTTTATGACCCTTGGCGTACGAGCAGGGCCAGGTCACCCAACAAATCCCCTCGGTTGTCAACAGCTGTTGCCCACGCCAGTAAAAAACATCTGGACAGCTATTGTCATCTGCACAAAACAGGTCATCCTTGGCCTGTTTCCCTTCTTTCTTGGGAGACTATGCAATCTCTCCTCATTGCTTCCCTCCTTTCCCTGGGAGACTATGCAATCTCTCCTCCTTGCTTCCCTCCTTTCCCTGGGAGACTATGCAATCTCTCCTCCTTGCTTCCCTCTCCTGTGAGACTATGCAATTGCTCCTCCTGTTCTCTAGGTACTTTACCTTCTGTCACCCAGCTGGTCACCCTCTGTCAGTGCTCTAGAATATTCCGTCACGCTCTACCTGATCCCTGCACTGCCTCACATACAGAATATGCTACATGCTTTTTTTACCCCCGACCTGTCATCACTGTAGCTGTCTCTGTCAAGAATATGACAAAAAGAAAAAAAAAACGTCAGTTTGACATCTTTGCAATTTTACATATCACCAACTGTGTCAACCCAGCATAATGGCATTATTGCAGACAAATTGTATCAGGTTTACAATGTTTTACAATTCTCTGAACCTACAAACACAAACACAATCCTCCAAAAAACTCCAAACACAATCCTGACAACTCTCTTCAAGTATCTGTCTCTTGCTCAAAATGAATGAAGCGGTTCATGACATCACACCCTCTGCTGTGGTGAATGTCCAGTAAAAAACACCTTATTCTACTGAATCATTCCTCACCTTATTCTACTGAATCATTCCTTACCTTATTCTACTGAATCGTTCCTTACCTTATTCTACTGAATCATTCCTCACTGTATTCTACTGAATCATTCCTCACCTTATTCTACTAAATCAAATTTCTACCTTATTCTACTGCAGCACATTTCTACCTTATTCTACTGAATCATTCCTCACCTTATTCTACTGAATCATACCTCTCCTTATTCTACTGAATCATACCACTCCTTATTCTACTGAATCATTCCTTTACTGAGTGGCTGTGTGAGAGAGGACTGGTTATTTATAATAATAAGTTATTATTATGTATTAGTAGGTTACTTATTTTCCGTTGTTTTTTTCTTGAGATAGACAATGAAAGGACTGTGTGCAGTGCAAGCCCCAGCTCAGTGTTTTTGCTGATAAAAGGATAATGAAGATAAATTAGCATCATCGGAGAGGTTGAAAGCGAAGACATTCCTTTCTGCTCCTACACACAGACATATGCACACACACACACACTCTCTCTCTCTCTCTCTCTCTCATACACACACACACACCGACATGCTCATGGACACACAGAAATCACCACCCAAACACCATCCTTTCATTAAAAAACAGTTCATGATATTAAAAGGTTTGAAATATCTCTGAAGATATTTTGTTCCTAATTGGAAATAATTAACTTTGCCATCTTGGAGGCTTCAAAGTCATATTGTTTCCTTTATGACTCTCTCTAATTAATGTTTAATTTAACAGTTGAATGCAAATATCCAACCCCAAATATTATTCATAAATTTGCAGCTTTGCTTTTTTAAATATTAATGCCCATGTCCACAATAAGGTCTAGACATTTGCTACATCCAGAATATCACTATTTAAATACATGTCTTCATTTCCACATTAGCTTACATATTTTAATGGTTATCATCATGTAATATAATGTAATGGACTACATTTAGACTTTACCTGTCAACTCCATTTGTTTTAATCTACTCTTCCAAGAAATGAACAATTACTTCTAAGGCAATAGTTGCTACTGTTGAGAAGAAGGCATATAAAACCATGCATTCACTGAGTACATTTACTATTATTTCCCTGTGCAGACTAGCACTGTAGAGAGAGGAAGCAGCTTTGTACGGCAACTAGACCTAGACACAGAGGGCCACAGAGCCTGTAGTGTAGACCTAATCTATTAGTTTATATCCTACTCAGTGTCATTTTATGTCCACTTTTTATGTTTTCTAAACAAAGTTCAGGAGGAGCACATAGGGGATTGACAGCCATCACTCACGCCACTTCCATTTGTAGGGAATAAAATCCTCCTCACTGCCTAGTATGTCATGCTGGAGTTGCAAAGCCTCCCACCTCCTCCCCTGTTCCTCCATTTCACTATTAGCTCTTAGCTCTAAATTACCCCTCATCTATAGGGGGTGTCAGTGGACATTACTCGCATGTGATCCCCGCTATTGGCATACCAGGACCATGGCCAGCTACCAAGCCAAACTTGCTATTCTCTGTACTAAGTCTAAGCAATCCAATGGGCGAACTAGTGAAATGGCATTTGGTACTATACTGAATACGCATACTGCATGTTTGGTTTTTTGACAGAGATTCTGTGTTAATTCATGCCACTTTCTCTCTCACTTATCCAACATTACATGAATTGGCAGCCCAAAGGCATGAACAAATAATAGTTTTAAAAAAGAAAACCTAACAACCTATAAGACAATGAGCCTGGGACTACAGAGCACCCAGGAGAGTAGCACACAGGAAACAAGCATACACATACATTGCCATTGAGTACTTAGATGAGTAGTCTGTGTGATACAATCATTTCTATGCATTTCAGTTTACAGTTACATTTGATTTATTTGTCGATAGAGCTTTAATCCTAGTCTGCGAAAAGAGACGT
>NW_027468689.1:20428657-20438657 GCF_046254945.1 Alosa pseudoharengus | reverse complement strand
CACACTACTCACAATAGATGGAAGAAACATCGTCTCATCGCTTATCGCTTGGTAGCAGCCAGTAGATTTCCTCAGCAGATGTTCGCTTTGAAGCTCGGACCCATGTGATTAAGCACTCCAACTCATGATGCACACACTGACCTGAGACCAGTCTGACAGCTGATTCGCGCTGAAGCTGCAAAAACATCTCTCTTTACTTAATCTTTTTTTCCCCATGTGTTTTAAGGTAAATAATCTATAATGACAACACACACACACAAACACACACACACACACACACTGTAAAAAAAGAAATGGTTGCGACAACTCAAATTTTCTAGGCAACATGATGCAAGAGATTTTTGAGTTTTCTCAACTCAAGTTTACTACTGTTGACCTTACAAAGGTTTTTGAGTTTAGCCAACTTAGATTTTTTTGTTGCCCTTTCAAAGGTTTTTGAGTTTAGCCAACTTCCTTTTTTGTTGACCTTACAAAGGTTTTTGAGTTTAGCCAACTTAGTTTTTTTTTGTTGCCCTTACAAATATTTTTCAGTTTAGCCAACTTCGTTTTTTGTTGACCTTACAAAGGTTTTTGAGTTTAGCCAACTTAAAGTTTTTTGATGACCAAACCAGGTTATTCTCCTTACAATAACAAAGAAAGGTTTTTTTTTAGCATGTAGTTCTACCTTCAAGTCTCAAGTTATCTGTACCCTAAAATTATGAAATGTTAAATATAATTGAAGCTGATTATACATTTTGGTACATTTTCCTTAACATAATTTTCAGTGTCCCGCAAGCGGGATGGTTACCCCCCTCCCCCACACATTCTAAATCAATTGTATGCACCATATCGCTATGTAGCATAGTAATGTTATACTGTACACCATTTCAAAGCTTTGACTCTTGGGAGTCTAAAAATGACAACTTTTTTTCATGTACAATCTGTATAGTGCTCTACATTTTCAGATTAATCGTATAATGTCTCAATTAAATTTGATCCAAAATGCCCCCCTCCGCTTTTGGTGCTACCCTGACTTCTGGCTGCAGTGCAGCGGCAGCACAATAAGTAGATGCAACATATTGGGTACTGAAATATTCACAAGAATCCACAGAAATTCAATCTTTTTGTTGTGTTATCCAATATCAGTTGTATAGATGTATAGTCTATCTTATACAGACTCATTGAACAAAGTAAATGCAAAAATAGAGGCCTTTTTGTAATTATTCCATATTTTGTGTAGTCAGTCTATATCAGAACACCTGCCATACAATCTAAATAGTTCACAAGAAACCTCAAAGTGTTACCTTTCATTTGAGACCAGGATTATACTTCTACACAAAGGGGTTAATGTGCAGTAAGCATTTGATTGTCAGTATGCATTTTGGATAACAAAAAGTCCTATAGGGAGTTTGAATAGGCATTTTACAAAACGATGTGTGCATACCATGTTTATTTCTGAGGAAACACATAAAACTAGCACTGAGCATATATGCAACTCTTAACTCTCAACTCAGAGGGTAAAAGAGAAATGACTCAACAGTCTACAGACATTTACTGCAAAAGCTTTGTTTTGAGCGACCTGATGCGCTATGAGCATAGGGACCCAAGCTCAAAAAAGATGGTCTGAATTGCTTCAAAGGTATACTTTAGCAATTTTGGATATTCAATGTTTATGGCATACAAAAGGCCAAAGGCAGGTATGCAAAGGCAGGCTGGAGGTCAGGTAAGTCATGCAGTATGATTTGTCCTTCCAACACAACATGTACATCTCGCACAATTGGTGATATGGTGGCATCCTCATCTTCATAGACAGTCAGAATGCCAACAGACACACCTTGGACCACAGCATCCGCAGGGTCAGTCTCCTAAAGAAATCAGAAACAATATTAAATACAAAGCAAAACAGTTACACCGATATTCTACCATTATGCTACGGACTTTTCCATTCAACTCCAAAGGCAACCCAGTACAGTGTGGGAATAAAGGTATTATCTGGAGTGAATCAACCCGTGGGCCTGTTGTTTCTGTTGCCGAGTGCTGTCGATAGGTATGAGAACGACAGAATTTCATGCAGGGTAGACCAAATAGCGAAACGGCAGCCAACTCTAACCGAAGAGGGCATGCAACTCATTGCTGTCGTTATGATAACCATCAACAGCACTCAGCAGCCTCAAAGAACAGGGATATGGACTGACTCTCCAGAGGGTTCCTTTAATGTCACTGAAATTGGCATTGTGATATGTGTTAGGACAACATTTATGCAGAAAGCAAACCCAGGGATCTGGGAATTGTGTAGAACTTTGTGCTTTAAGTACATGCAACCCCATGATGGATTTAGCTCTCACAATCTAAAGCCTAAATACCATCACCCATTAGTATACCAGTTACCAGAAGTAGTTTAACATCAAGCCTTGCAACACACATCTGGACTGATGAACCGCTCATAGAATGACAGAAACTGCATTTGAGCATCTGAGGATATGTTCCAAAGTTTATTATGTTCAAAATTATCAGAATTCACTTAGAAATCATATCATTGGTAACACCCCAGATACATTTTTAAAGTATATTAAACAAAGAAATCACTTACCAAACACTTCAAGAAAAACTTTGATGTGTCCTCACAGATAAAGATGGGTAGTCCTCTCAGAGCTATTGTCTTTCGTTGAAAAGCAATGTCACTTGTCTAAAGATAATACCAACACACAAATACAAACACCATTCACATAGTGCAAAACTGAAGATAAACAGTGTAAATGAAATGAAGAATTAAACTGTAGATATTAAATGTAAAACGTGTTTGTTTATTTTCAGCATTAATTATTAATAAAATATGAAATTTTCATCCAAGTCATTAGTATGGAAAAACACAATGTTCTCAGTCTAAAAGTGCAAAAGTAAATATTACATTTAACATCGAGAAATGATCCATAATACTGTAAATTCACAATGCTAGTAAAAAAGCAAGTGAACTGCTCTTCAGAAAATGAAAATTTGCCAGAGCACCTTGCTACAGGGAGAATGTTTTGAGGTATGGTAACAATGACCAATATGGCACTGAAAAATGAAACAATCTGCTCCCTTTGTATATGCAGTTGCTGGAACATCATGATTTTCAACATTTATCAACATTTCAATAGTCTAATGACCTTAACCAGCTGCTACATTAACATCATTCTCAACACATCCTAGGAACATGGAAATAGTGTCATGGGAAAGTACCTCTTGTATACTGGGTAGGTTTGATTTAGTCATCAGTAGCCCAGGCTTGAGTGTAGATTCAAACAGGATTAATTAAAAAAGTTCACTTTTGCCACCAACATTATGTAAAGTATGGATCAATAAAGACAAAACATAGCAATCACTTTTGTGCCATCAGCTTCAACATACTGAGTTTGGGATTTAGGTCACATGAGTGAGGCAGCGTCCATATTTAGGGACACCGAACATAAAGTGATTATTACTAATGGAAACATAATTGCTCACATAACTGTGCATTAGTTTTGTTCACCTCTGTGACAATTAATTAGCCTAGAAATCTAGACGCACCCTAGCGGCAAAAGTTTAAACTAGCCAACTAGTTCCACTGGTGGGAAAACGCATGGGACTCGCGTTGGGGATAGCGCTGTCCTATTGCGTGCAGAGGGAATTTGAAAGACAACCGATAATCCCGCCCCTGGGACTGAGCACTGCGAACGGTGAGTGCCAAGACCCTACATTTTAATGTGGGTCTGGCTCGTCAGGCTAATAATTATTGCTACCATTAGTAATATTGTTTTTGTCAAAGTTCAGGGTCCCCAAATATGGCCGCCGCCACACTCATGTGATGTAAATCCCAAACTCAATTGTGTTTATCTACACTAGTGACTTGGATGAGGCTCATAACCAATAAATGCAGAAAACTAGGCAATTGCAAAAGAAAGAGTTCACATACATAATCAGCTTCAGGCACTTACTCACCTCTTCATCAAGCTTATCCAGGAGGTCTTCCATCTCTGGACCAAATGTTCCCTTCTTTGCCCGGTAGTTTTAATAGGCGAAGCACATATTTGTCAAGTGATGCACGGAAAGTGACCAGGAAAGGTGTGATCTAAGTGCACCGGGTGTTTTGAACACACAAACACACTCTGTGTAAATGCACGGCCAGTGATCACCTTTGTGACTGAGGCGACAATGTTTCAGTAGCAACTCTTCAGAAGTCTCAAACTTACAGAATTTGCAATGCATGCAATCCACTTCTATAACACAGAAACACAAGAGACACAAAATATTAGACATTTTTAGTAATAATTTACACACATTTTAACTTTTAATGGAAAAAATGTATGTCTGCACTGCACATCTAGTAGGCTATGACTGGTAAACTAGGTTTACAAAATGCTCAGATCAAAAGTATGTCTACGATTGTATCTTGTATTAATATTATGATTATGGTTAATGATCATCATGACTTATGAACTTTAAATGTGTTATTAGTCAACAACTGTGATATTCTTTATAGTGTTCCGTGTAATTATAATTACTTATTGAATTGCATCGTTTTACTATGTAGTCTACAGATAACAATATTAGATCAATGTAGATAATAAACTGAAGCCAGGTTGAATTTGGCTTGAAGGGAGGATGGCTAACTATAGTTAGGCAAACTACACTATGCAGGTTGTACCCTCACAGCTCTAACTCATTACAAAGTTCATATTCAATGCCTGATGCACCAATGTCTTAGCTAAACTAAAGTGAAGCAGGCCTTCTCACGGCCGTTGTCAAAGTCCCACTAGTAGCGTTTAAGTTACTGCACACTGGTAGCTAACGTTACTGCATGCAGACATTGCCAGTCACCCAATTTAGCATGTAACTTGCTAACTAACGTTACTATCATTTCTTCCACTTGGAAGATCCGTCTACCCAATACCGTAGTCCCCCATTAAAGCACATTTAACGGTTGTGCATAATTTAGAGTAGGCCTATGTAGCGTAATTATTTTAAAAATTCTACAAAGATGGCCAATGCATAAAACCCCATCTATAAATTCATATTAACGTGTTAAATCGCCGTTGTTAGCTAACGTGGCAAACGTGTCTAGCGAAGCTAAGGTTAACAACAATGTTGACAATGCCAACTTTTCTAACTTTCGTCTGGGATGATAAACGTGCAAACTAACTGAATCCTTCACATATTCAAGTACACAATGGTATTAACACGTCTTATATCAATATAAACACCACTTACCAAAAAAGACAAGGCTATGTCCACCACAAGGTAATCAGCAAAATCCACAGGCATGAAAGGGCATGTCCACAGTTGAACTTGTCGTAAGTAGGCCCCTGCTCAGAGGTATGGAAACCCCAAAGAGTACTGCAACGCGCATGCCTGTGAGGCTGAAGTACTTACAACTCAGATATCTTTGATACTTTGATTTAAAAATTCTAGTGAGGTCATTATGGAGACAAGTGTGTTAGGTAGACTTGGTTTTGTTCATTGTAAGTGGAAGCTCTTGTTTCTAAGTCAAATAAATTCTAAAATCTATTTAAGAGCAACAATTGCCAGTATTTTTTTTTACAGTGCACACACACACACACACACACACACACACACACTGTTGATGTGACTATGATTTATAAAACACCCACATGAATAGAAACACAAAAACTCCAACAAACACACACACACACGATGGACACACGCATTCATAAACAAACCCCTCCTTCATATCCACACGCCACTGGGATGCGCATACTGTATACAGAGGGACATGGTTCTGTGCTAGAACCAGTGGTAGCTCTTTATTCATTCCTTTTGTTTTCTTTCATTCATACTTTTCTTTTACACTTTCATTTCTTGCAAATGTTATAATAAGGATAAGCTCAGTTATTGCATACCTCAGAGTTGATTTCTTCCTCTCTCTCTCTCTCTCTCTCTCTTTCTCTGTAAAACATGCTGGTGCTTTCTTGGACCACCATCAAAAGAAGCGCTGCTATTCTCAATTTATGTGAACTAGTGTTGGCACCCTGTGCCGTTGACATTGGTTTCCTATAAAGTGCTTTCCTGGTGACTGAGAGACAATAGTCCCAGTGAGCAGTTGTGATTAGCGCAGAAAAGCAGAGCAGGAATCTCGGCACAGATAAAGCGCACATACCAGCAGGCCTCATTCATGCCACGCCAAGAAGTTATAAAGGACCATGCGTATCTGATAGATGCCATTTTCTTTCAGGGGGGAGGGGGTGGGGATTCTGGATTTTACTTTGATATAACTGATTACTGGAGAGAGAGAGAGAGAGAGAGAGAGAGAGAGAGAGAGAGAGAGAGAGAGACAGAGAGAGAGAAAGTCTGTTAAGCGTGAACAGTGGCCAGACATTCCGCAATAATTTCAGTCCAAGAACTGAGTGGCAAGTCACACTTCCTGCAACTTTTATTTCCTGTGACTGCCTTCTCCCCAAACATTACAGTGTTAGAAAAAAAAGATGAACATTGTAAAATCAAACAATATCACAAATACACAAAGAACACAACTCAACAGAAGTCCCCAACCTCACATCAGCCCATGGATATTAAACACAATGTGCAGTTTCAGGTCTTGGCTGCACCTCGTATGTCTCTGTCCTTTTTAAAATAATAATAATCCATATGTCACGTAGACTGAACCAAAGCAAGTCCATGCAGGCATGTCACAGATTGAGTCGGACACAGCCAAAAAAGCGCCGTGAAGCGCCATGCCTTACACACACAGCACCACCAGACTCACTGTCAACACACCAATCTGTGCCGAGCGAGATCCATTGACACACGCAGGATTATAGTGTTCACATTTTTGTCCAAATTAAACAGGTGGAATATTGTTTTGTGTGCTGACAATTTTTTATTTTATTTTTTCACTTTTCACTTTAGTTTTCCCTCAGCGAAATTTGTTTGTCAGACCAAGCATGAAAAAAAAAACGTATTAATGCATTTTTTTGTATACGGTATACTGTATGTCTTATGGCAACTATATTTATGTTAAGGTCAATTCAAGTATGCATTTCCTGTTAAGAGAAAGGCAGGATGAGAAAGACAGAGATCCATGCCTTGGATGTACACAAAAACAAGCTTGAATGTCCCAGTGACATTTTTGTATGTACATAAAGTTGAAATAAAACAGATCGATAGGATGCACAGGAAGTGATCATCTAGCTGGGCACTGAATTGTCATGGAGCAATATCCACAGGGACAGTAAGTGACAAAGATATCCCCTAAAATGATTTAAATCACTCAAAGCTGACTGATCATATTTCTTTGTCTTAAAATGCTTTACTTTAAATGTAAATTTAGTAAATAGTCAGACTTTTTAAAAATTAATTTTTATGTTGAGAAAAAAAATCAAAGACGTCTGAAGATGTATTTTGTGGGAGTATCTTCAAGGTTTACTGAAAAATATTGTTAAAGAGCTAGGAAGAACATCTGCTGACTGAAACGATCAGTTATTCTACAGAGACCATTAGCTGCAAGTTATTAAGATCATGGTCACAAAATATTCCTCCTGTACATTTTAGCAGCTCCAGTTCTCAATAATGAATGTGGCCTCCCAAGGGTATTTATATTTGACGGTCTAGAGCAGTCAAGATTTGCAAATGCTTCTTAACTCTTGTGTCTTGGACAGGAAGTGTGCGAAGTAGAGGAAATGTCCACTCGTCATGTGGAATTTACAAAGCCAGAGAAATACTGTTGATGTGTTCATGCTGCTACACATTTCAGTAAAGCAACTAGTTTTACTGATTTCATCACATGCATATTGTCCCTCACTCTCTCTCTCTTTCACACACACACACACACACACACACACACACACACACACACACACACACACACACACACACACACACACACACAGAGAGAGAGAGAGAGAGAGAGAGAGAGAGAGAGAGAGAGAGAAAAGCAGAGTGGAAGAAAGTAGTAGCAGTAACCGTGGTAGTAATAGTAACAGATTGAGAGGGTGGGTGGGATGAATAGAACAAGAGAGAGAGACGGAGAGAAAGAGAGAGAGAGAGAGAGAGGTGGAGAGGAGATAGAGAGAAATATTACTAGAGAGGGTGAGAGTGTGAAAGAGCTTTGGGTGGCTTGAGAGAAAATAAGTGTAAAGGAGGGAACATTTTAAACTGTAGGGAGCAGCAGCAGCCTTTCAAAGAAGCTTCCCGCTTCGGAGGCGCAGTAGAACGACAGCTCAGACGGAGGAGAAAGGGAAGGAGAGAGGGGGGGGGGGTGGGTGGAGAAAAAGGAGGGAATATCTCCTGCCTGCAAAAAGGAAATACAATACATAGTTAAAGAAAGGAAAGTGCTAAATGATTAAAGACTTTATCTGTGTGCTATTTTCGATTCTGACTGAGTCATTTCTATAGGCTTCTTATCAGACGATGTTGGAGATGTACGCTCATAATATCAGTTCAAGGCTGATACATTTGACTTCAGGCCAACGTGTTTCATTTCTAAGACACGCCTTAATATATACAGAAGGATCAAATACATATGATTGACATAGTGGATATATGGACATTTTAATCATTTAAGATCTTTTTTATCTATTTTAAAACTATTTAGGCAATAGTATGTATATAAAAATAGTATGTATATAAAACATACATTTAAAAAAATACATTAAACATTTTGCATCATATTAACCTATGTCGAGTCAATAAAGACTGACATACCAGAAGTAAAATATTTACCAAGCACATATTTTTCCCCAGTCATACTTTGTTGAGTCTGACAAATTCAATAATTACTTTGTTGGAATGGGACCTAAAACAACCAATATTTGATGACAAATACCATATTAATTGCATTTTCCCTTGTAAAAAAAGAACCCACTAGAGTGTGGGTGTCATTTGTCAGGAAGCGAAAGCATGGTGAAAGTTTTGCCACAAAAAAATAAACAAGCCAGCCAAGAGTGGAGCACATGCATCCGGCAACATTTGCTAAAACAACAACAAAATGTTTCTCTTTTTTTGTTGCTTGTGTGGTGAAGAGAGGTTTTGCGTCTCACATTGCAAAATTATTTTCCGAACGATGGAGCTTGAATACCCACACACTCTCTGTGGAATTACACGGCAGTGGTATGTCTAGCTACCACAAACTTACAAAGAACAAGGACAATACAACAGTATATGTGAGCGCAGAGCTGAAAGTGCCAAGTACAATTGGTTGATTTTATTACTGGCATAGATGTCAAACACAGTGGTCAACTATGACAGGAACAATGTCACTCCATCTTAAGCTTCTCTCTTGGGCTCTGTTAGTGTTCACAAGCAGAGGCAATCCAAATGTGTGTCGGGTTACATAAATGCAGAGGCATTTATTTGTAATGGTTGGCTTGGCTTGGCCTGATAGTCATCGCTTCAAATGAACCCAATAGCACACAGTCCCCGCTTATCTGAGGTGTTTGTTGCATTCTTCCAGAGAGCGACTGGAAGTGCTTCAAAGACGCCCAGGCTTAGGGCCTGTTTGGGCGGGCGAGTAGAGCGAGCCTTCGCAGGGGCCTCTGGAACTTTGACGGACTTGTGGGAAAAACACCAAAGTTGTTTGCACTTAGAGGCGAGGAAAACAAGAAAAAAACAAAACAAAAGCAAAGCCACTCGTATAGCATTCATGGGAATTCTGGACAACTAATAGCTAAAGTCAACATGTCTCAGTGCCCTACCTTGAGGCGATAGTTTGGAGTTTTGAATAAACTAACAAGGCACTGGAATAGTTTAGCCTTTTCTGAATTCCACTTGTCAAGTCCAGAGTTGCTTTAATGTAGACTCACTGAATCATTGTGCGCTGCGATGTTGCTTGTTTCTCTTTTCAAGGGACTGCAACACAAAGTGATGATGATAATGGTCAACTCTCTTCTGGTTTTACAGTGTGTATGGATTACATATCAATTCAACTACACTGTCTAAATAACATAACCAAAGTTGTTTTATATAAAAAACAACTTTGGATTGCATTACAATTTGACTTAGTAAAAGGTGCACATACAGCTAAGTTTCATGATGGTTGTTAGAAATG
>NW_027468689.1:20408657-20423657 GCF_046254945.1 Alosa pseudoharengus | reverse complement strand
ACTAAATGTGTTGTGTTTTGATCTGTTGGAGTACACAGAGATCGGGGTGAGCTGGCATTTATGGGAAAGTGCAATGAAAAAAAACAAAAGGGGTCCAAGCTAGCGATTCATTGTTAGATGTTATTATCAGTGATAAACAATGTGACTTGGGAATTTGCTGCCCACTCTAAATAGAACAAGAAGGAAGCAAATGGTGTTGTGAAAAGCGAACCACTGGCAAAGGAATTTTAAGTGACACTTCCATCTAACTGAGAAACTCAGCCTTAGCTGTGTTTTTCTCAGCCTATTATGTTCCATAAATAACCCTCTGCCATTACCTCCATGTTACACTTATCTTATTGATTAAATCTATTGACAGCGTGGCTCGGGAAGAATTAGGAGCACTGCACTGCTATTGTCACACACCTACAATTCAGGTCAGGTCCTTTGGCCAGAGGGGGACAGCTAACCTATATGCACGTTACGTATTGATCTGAAATTTTAACTGGGACAACAGCCTGGCTTCAAGGTCAACCCAGACCTTGGGTCATACACCCTGACCAGGCTGACTCGCTGTGTTGGGTCACCTTGTCTGGCCTCCTGCTCGTTGCTGTCGACTCTGCTGTTGCAAATGAGGTCCGTTCTGATGGGATTTAGGTCATCATAAACTGCTGGGCAATCCACTGTCAAAACAGAAGGGTGTAGCCGAAGAGATCCTGAGATGTTAAGAGTTTCTTAGCTCTGGAAGCTGCGATGCTGCTGATTACAGACGACTACAGACGTCAACTGGGTGTTCACAACAAACATGTAGTCATTGTTTTTACAGCCTTACATTGTATTTACATAACAGCTCAGTAAACCCCTTCACAGCAGAGCTATAAACACTGTGATGCGAAGGACATGACATTGAATAGCCAAGATTCATGCTTTGTATGTTGCAATCGTTATTGTGTGGATGCTATTCCAATGCTTATGTCATAGCCATGTTGACTTCATTGATAATATTGTGTGGAAGTATTATCAACAAATGTTTTTTTATTGCACACCCATTAGCCTACGGATCGAGTGAGAACATCATTTCAATGTGACAATGCGGAAATTTGCAGGCTTTCCTGGATGTCTTGGCAAACTACCTGGTGCATGTTTGGAGCCTGTCCGATCTTAATGGTGACTAATCTTCCCTAGTTTAGACTTTCAAAAGATGTTTTTCTTTGACATTTTTGTTCCTTGTTCTGACAACTTTTTGTGTGTATATGTTTTGTGTAAGAGTGTGTTTGTTTTGTGTGAGTTTGTATTCTCTCTCTCTCTCTCTCTCTCTCTCTCTCTCTCTCTCTCTCTCTCTCTCTCTGTGTGTGTGTGTGTGTGTGTGTGTGTGTATGTATTTCTCGGACAGGACCCAGCTCCAGGTTCCGCTGTCTGTTTAAAAAAGCGGTGAGGTTGTTGGCTTTTAAATGGCCTCTCTTCATGTGCGATCAGCACTTTCCCATGGTTTTCCACATAGTTTGCCAGGCGAGAAGGGACTGACCTTAAAGCCAGACCTTTTCTTTTTTTTTCTCGCCGATTGCTCACTTTGATTCCTGTTCCGTTCTGCGTCCATTCCAAACTGTTTACAACCCAGAGAAATGAGTATGAATTATATGTTTGTGTAATAGATTCCTTGTGTCCTTAGTTATCTTCGGTTGAAATTACTGTGACCTGAAAAATGCGCTATGTCAAGTAACACTCTGAAAGCTTCTCTCCTGCTCTCAAAACAAACTGTTCTTTGTGCAGTTCCATTTTGTTAGCTTCAATACACATGCATCAGTAGTGCCATTTTGTTAGCTTCAATATACATACATTGAAGACAATGCAACAAAAAGAACAAAAACTAAAATGTAGAGTGCAAAATGGAATGTCTACAGTAATCCATTGTTCACATTTTATTGTGTGTAGTATTTTATCAGTCCACAAACAGGAGCATAGCATACAGTAGGTCTGATATTAGAGTGGAATTCCTTAGTGTGAGGGTGAGAGGCAGGAGCAAGAGGTGTGAAATCCCTGTGCTCTTCGTCATGGCACCTATGCTCACCATGAAATAGAGATTCTCCGCCTCTGCACCGTGACACACGGCGGTTTCAGGTAAAGTACATCTTCATTACGCACGTCAGACAGCGGTGACACTGCCAGTTATCTCTAAGTGTATCTAAATGAGATTTATCACACATCTCCAAAACTGTTCAGAAAAACACACTCATTTGAGACTTTGCTAA
This sequence comes from Alosa pseudoharengus, assembly GCF_046254945.1. Taxonomy (NCBI): domain Eukaryota; kingdom Metazoa; phylum Chordata; class Actinopteri; order Clupeiformes; family Clupeidae; genus Alosa; species Alosa pseudoharengus. Next base: position 20,421,429 of record NW_027468689.1, on the reverse strand, counting down.
ATCACCATAACACATACAAATGCACATCATTGTTTTCACATTGTTCACACTGTACCACCTGTGTCATTGACAAGGAGACAGAAGATTCTGGCAAGGACCAGGTTATTATGTATGCCATATCACAGCCACAGCCGCATCGGAGTAGGCTGAGACCTCTCTAGATATGTGGTGGACAGTCTTCTCTTTTGTGTGTGTGTGTGTGTGTGTGTGTGTGTGTGTGTGTGTGTATGTGTGTGTGTGTGTGTGTGTATGTGTACAGTATGTGTGTGTGTGTGTGTGTGTGTGTGTGTGTGTGTGTGTGTGTATGTGTGTGTGTGTGTGTGTGTGTGTGTGTGTGTGTGTGTGTGTGTGTGTGTGTGTACAGTATGTGTGTGTGTGTGTGTACAGTATGTGTGTGTGTGTGTGTGTGTGTGTGTGTGTGTGTGTGTGTGTACAGTATGTGTGTGTGTGTGTGTGTGTGTGTGTGTGTGTGTGTGTGTATGTGTGTGTGTGTGTGTGTGTGTGTGTGTGTGTGTTTGTGTGTGTAAGTAGGCCTATGTGTATGTGTGGAGCGACTTCTCACATTAATGAGGCAGGCGAAGCGATGCTCCGTTTGGCTTCACCCTCTTGTTGTCCTTTGAACTGCAGTGAAGCATCAGATGTGCCGTTTCCTTTTTAACCTCCAGACGTAGCGAGAAAGCCTTATCATGGGGAAAAATAACCTTGTTTATTAAACTGGCGAAATATGAGAATAAATTTAATTACCAAGTAGGTCAGAAATCAGCCACTGAGAATGTAAGTAATCAAACTGAATATTTAATGGGAAGGTCCCCATATTTCTGTGTCTTTCTGTTTTTCTCTCACTGTTTTTGTGCGCTTTTTATCCAAGACATCCTCCGTAGCGGCAGTTACTTAATTAGAATCACCTGAACATTCTTGGACGGTCATCAAATGCCTTTGGAAAGTAGAAAAGGAAGGGCAGGTCTATAAATATCCCACCGAACTCATGGTGCACAGATGACAGGAAAGCCCGTCATGTGGAATGCCTTCTTCTCCCAAAAGGAAATTAATTTCTTGTGATTTTAGAAAAGCATTCCCAAGTGTTTTGTTTAAAGGCTGGAGACTGGGAGACTGGGAGGGAGAAAAGAAGATAAAGAACGAAATAAGAAAGAAAGAAAGAAAGAAAGAAAGAAAGAAAGTCAGAAAAAGGATGAGAAAAAAAGAGAGAAGGGGGGTGTGTGCTCCTTGATGCCATGATGAGAGATCTCCTTCCACGACCTCCACCATTGTAACTCAAATCCTGCCGCTATTTTTATGTTTTGCTCAAAGCTGCTGGCCGTGTGTTTTGGTCTGGGCTTGAGCGGAGAGTCTCCTGCGTTTGAGCATCTTCATTAACTTCAAGAATGTATTGTGCTGCCGTCTGATGCTAGAAGGCTGGAGAAGCATGAAACTCTTCTCCTCCTCTCCAGCCTTCTGTGAGCTGATCCCTGTATGTGTGACGTCCGAAAAGAGTGCACTCGACGTTATCCAATCGCTTTTTATCGTTGATGACTCTTGGGAGACGTTGTTTTCCCACCGCAACACACACCGAAACTTTGTGTGCGCAAACATAAATTGTACAAAGCTTTGCATCAGTGAGATCTCAAGCGGTCGGGCTTGGTGTGAGGCGCTGTAGCCCTTACTTGACGAGAAAGCAAGTCAACTCTTGATACTATTTGCAGTCTTGCAAGTTTATGAGAAAACGCTCGCTCACAACTAGAGAGGTTCTTTGGTAAATTAAAGTTTGAAACAGGGTTGAAAAGAACTGTTTTGCTCAGAGGAAACTTGAGCAGATCAATCTATTTCTCTTTTGTGTGTGTGTGTGTGTGTGTGTGTGTGTGCGTGTGCATGTGTATGTGTGTGTGTGTGTGTGTGTGGGGGGGGGGTTCTGAATACAGGCTCCCAAGTTATGAGGTTGTGTCAATCATTATAGCTCATATATATCCCTGAAGTTGAGCAGGGTAAGATCTGTCAGTGTTTCCCTCAGTAAGTGTGTTTAATAAAGGGGTAGAAGAAAAAGATTTCAAAGTAGAATTACACAGAGACAAAGTTAATTTCCATAATAATAAAATGCTTCCAATCTAAAGCTGACCATGTGGTCAATGAAAGGATAGGCGAGTCCGCCAAGCTCTCGTTGGTCTGGGTTTGGCTGGAGCCTCCCATGTTCTTGGAACTCCGATCCAGTGGCACGTGAACACTATAATCGCAGCAATTTTCTAAACATCTTCAACTTCCGACACATAGAAACTGATTCCAGATGGAGGCGGCGTTCGGTCCAGCCCCTCGGCTAGGCCTGATGTCAACGTTTGATTCCAAAACAGTTAATGATGTGAATCAAAGAGCTTTGAAAGCTCTGCTGTTCCTTCTCATACGTCCTCTCTCACTGGCTAGGTTTAAATAATGTGGACCACTGCTGGTGGCTGCAAAAGTGGGGATGGCTGCGCTTAGATGAGCAACTATAGAGGAAATGAATACTTGGGAAGGAGCATCATAAACTCTACTCAAGCGTGAAGGAAGTGACCTTTGTCCTATTTGGGACATACTTCTCAGATCATTACCAACATGTCGTCTAAATGAGCACTACTCTCCACATGGTGATGGAAGTTCTTGCATCATCACTACATACCACAGACATACAATAGAAGAGACACATGGCTACATATGGATTGAAGACCACAACATGGCAGTATAATATTACATTAAACTAGAGTAGAGTGCATTACTATACCCAACAATCATTAGTTCCATGTCACACATGGAAGGGACACGTTTGAGGGAGACCTCAAAGATGCATTTTCATCTTTGTTTATTGTAGTCATCATTCATGAGTCGGTATACTGATTAGGGTATTGAATGATATTCATAGCAATATATGTTCTCATAGACCCCAGATTTGAGCAATGATCTACATTTGATATTTCCAGAGCCATTCAATTATGGCCAATAGTTTGTACTAATTACAGCACTGAACTGTATCAATAGCAATAAGTCTTCTCATGTACCCAAATAAAAGTTGAAAATGGGAAATGGGCATTCCATCTGTCTGTTCTACTTATTATTTTCAAAGGCGTGATTTGCCTATGTTTACTCCACTCATTTATTCCTATGGGAAAAAGTACCCCATATCTGTATTTCTAATGTCCATCATAGTTGTTTCTCCAAGAAGATTGCTTATGTCCTCATATTCAACTCATCTCTACTCGTACCAGTAAGACTGGTTGTATTTCAACTCATCTCTACTCGTACCAGTAAGACTGGTTGTATTTCAACTCATCTCTACTCGTACCAGTAAGACTGGTTGTATTTCAACTCATCTCTACTCGTACCAGTAAGACTGGTTGTATTTGCAACATTGCTTCCCTTCCCTGGCTCTGCTTCTTTTCATTTGTATTATTAACTCCTTGCTCCTCAAATATTTGGTCTTTATTAATATGATTTTGTCATGTCTAACCTCATCCACTGTGAAGCACTCTGGGTCAACTCCGCTGCTATGCAAATAGATGACTTGACTTGGTTTCTATCTACTCCCCTCCCTGTCTCCATTTCTCTGAGAGAGATTTGGCCTGGCACTGAGGGTGCACCCGTCCCCTCGGTGCTGTGGGCCGCTGCGAGGTGAATGATGACCTCGGCGTGAGAAACTGAGCATGTCCAGACACACTGGGAAGCGACTCTGTTTGCTTAGGCAGCTGTTAGCCAGTCTGGACGAAGAAAAGAAGAGAAGCTAACACTTAAGAGCAAATTCATCCTGTCCCTGTTTAAACAGCTTACACTCCATTTGAGACCATGTAATAAAACACAGCTACTAATGCTACGGACTACTGCAGAATGGATGTGACCTATCATCAAACTTTGTCACGTACATTAAGAAACCTAAATTGTTTAAAATACATTTCATCTCCGTAATATTAGTGTATACATATATGAGACATTTATCTGGCATGTATTACACACATTACCTTCTGTGCTGACGGTGGAGCAGATTTGTAAGGGGGACTCGGTGAGGAAGGTTAATCTCACCTTGTCTCACTGTTTGCTGCTGGTGTCTGACTTTGTTCTGGGCCTCTCCGGTAGGGAGCTGTGTGCCGAGTGCTGTGCCGCGCCGCGCCGCGCTACGGCACGCTGATGTGGACTGAGCTCTTCTGACACATCTCCTGCAACAGACTTCTAATTTGTCCCCGGGGCGGCTGCGGCCGGTTGAGTGACACCGAGGTCTCGCAACATGACTTCTCCTCTCTCCAGGCCATGGGTCTGATGGAGCTTCGGTTGGGGAGTGATGGTGTCTCACGATGAGCCTGCCTCCCCCCCCCCATCTCTCTCTCTCTCTCTCTCTCTCTCTCTCTCCCTCCATCTCTCTCTCTCCTCCTCGTTTGCGACTTCGCTTCAGATTAGTGGCATGATGACCGGCGTCTCTGTCTCGCAGGACTCATCAATGACAGCACAATCGCTCGTGTACACCAGGTGTTTTCTCCGAGCCGAGGTGCTTATGACACCTACCTGTTTTTTTCCCCCCTTCCCTCCTCTCCCTACTCCAAACCTGTCAAGGGAGACAGATTTAATTACTGTAATGATCAAAGCAAGGAAAAGAAAGTTTAGCCCTAAGGTGAAAAATCCCAGTGAGCCATACAGGCTGCTAATTATTTAGCATTAAGGTAGACAGACTAATGCGCATATGACTACTTCAAAGATTTGATTGGGTTTAGTTAGTTACAACAGCACAGCGCCCGGAGGAGCCTATGGTGACATCAAAACATCAGGGTGGATAAATCTGCCTGTGTAAACTGTCTGCAATCAGCCACAGGTAAGCCTTTATCCATTCTGACAAGGCTTGTTTACAACAAACATGCACAGGCACATCAGAGATTTGACTCCTGGTATTTATGGACCTTTTTAATGTGACCCCCCCACCACCACCACCCCTCATTTGGAAAGTTTTTCACTTTAAGTAGGCTATGGCCAAACATTAACGCTGATGTGCCGGTTGTGCTGTTAGCGGTATTTCGCTAACAAACCAAACACTTTCATCCTGGGTGATGCAATGTTTTAGAAAATCATGATATTTCTACCTGCTGTTTGGCACTGTGTACAGTACATCCTTTGGAGTACAGTCATTTCGGGACACAGCACCTTTATCAACCCCCACCCCCCACCCCCACCCCCTGTATACCTGCATGCACTGGAATGGATGTATGTAGTTTAGACTTAACTTATAAAGCAGAAAGGTTTTCACATATTACCACAATTTAAAAGGACCATTAACCCTTAGAACCCTAAGCTGTTTTTAGGGCATTTTCACTACCTTTATTCATAAGGATTTATTCTGGTCATTGTAAGTGCCACACACATATATTATATATTGTTTTTTTCAGGAGAGTTTAGGCTATTCAGATCTGCCATCATTTCATGTATTAATACTAGCATTGATTTTATTTTGATTTTTAAAGAATTAAAATATAAAAAGTGTATTATAAAAATTCTTATATTTCGACATGTATCTCACCACAGCAAGCTCACAGCTCTACATGCATTTCATGTGTGTGTAGGGCAGACTGTCCTGAATCGGGCAATATAATTGCCATGTTGGAGGGATACTCTGGGGCTGAGCAATTTACAGAAATATTTGCTGTGTGATTTACGGAAATAAATGCCATTTTTTATTTAGTGATGAAAAATGACCTTTCTGCGCTCCATATCTGTGACACGAACTGATCTGACCTGACTTGACCCGAGGTTGTGTGTTAGCCTGCGTGCCTGTGTGTATGCAGTCATAATAATTCTCAACTCTTCACTGCATTGCCATGAACAAAGTAAAGGCAAAAAAGGTGTTTATTTGTTGAACAAATTGGGATGCAATGTGAGCCTTGAATTGGATGCCATGCAGGAATTTGCTAGGATCGATCTCAAAACCGGAATATGAACATGCTTTGCCATAGAGAAACACATGATAGCATTGGATTATAAACATGCTTTGCCACAAGAACAGACAAAAACGTGGGGTAAGTCCAGCTATATGAAGTTATTATTTTGCTGTCACTTCGTCTGTTTTATAACCCAGAAGGATGTACTTGGTATCAAATGATAGCTCTGAGTCTCCTCTTTCATCTGACATGCGTGGCATATCTATGCGATCATGGGTCCGCGAGTAATTCAAACGAGAGTAATGAGTGTGCAGCGTTGGTTTGTGTACATGACGTTATTATTTTGCAGTCACTTCGTCTGGTTTTATAAGCTAGAAAGATCGATAAACATGGTACCAATGGATAGCCCTGTGCCCCCTCTTTCATCTGATATGCTTGCCATATCGATGTGATCACGGGTTCGCGAGTAATTCAAACTAGAGTAATGTGTGTGCAGGTGAACGCAGAGAAGTATAGACTGTAAATATGATGCAATTTGATTTAATTTCATGATTTTTTTTAATTTTCATACTTGATCGTACAGACAAGTGTGTAGTCTCGTTGGAAAGCCCCACTTCTGCTCTGTCGTGCAATAAAGGTTTCATCTCGCTGCGATGAACCGTTCCGGAGCAATGTAACAGAGAAGAAAGGGTGTGTTTTTTGACGCACTTTGCGTCAATCGGGTTCTAAGGGTTAAATAATGTGTATGCTAAAACGGATAGTTCTGGTCCTTGATTATGATTGGCCGAATTGCGTTCGATTCCGTTGTAAAATCCAGCACAAACATACACCTTGACCGCATTTCGTTCTTCGTTCTTCATAATGCGCTACCATAACTTGATGCAAAAGTTATAGCTGTGTCTCAACGTTGCTTGGCAACCATTCAGATAGAGGAAATATGTTTATTGGTGAAAGAATGATTATCTATGGATAAATCGTTAAATTTCTCGTTGCTATGCTTTTTTTAAATGAAATCTTGCCAGGTATGTAGTAACCATTTTAGAAAAGCAATAAACCACTCGAGTCCGTAGGTTACTCCCCTTGCGTGTCATGCCTAACAACGCCCCTTAGCTGTTCTAAAATCAGTGTAACCTACGGCCTCTCGGGGCTTATTGCTTAAGTGGAACACTGGAATTGCTCAAAAAGGATACTGAAACCACTCATTTTACTTGAGCTTATTTCATTCATCAAAAAAGAAACTGCAGTGGAACAGTTGTACAAGTATGTATGTTGAACAGTAGGCTACAGTTAAGGTGAATTGTAAAACCATACAGCAGAAGTCTGACTGCATCTTCAGTAAATGTACATAAAGCGAGACTAACAAAGAGAGAGTGAAACTGTGTGCGTGTGTGCGTGCGTGCGTGCGTATGTGCGTGTGTGTGTGTGTGTGTGTGTGTGTGTGTGTGTGTGTGTGTCAGTTGTAGGCACACCAGTATGTCAGTGTTACATGCTCTCCATTGAGAGAGGAGAGGGAAATGTGGAGGACTGCTGAAGGCGAGACTGAATTTAGACGCACAAACAATAGTGCCACAAGTGATGTTCCCCATTCTGAGTACAGCAAAGTGCTCAGGGCTTATCGCCGCGGCTACACGTGCCTCAGGCGGCCATGTTTGTGTTGTTGAGTTCACGCTGCTGTTTTGATGCATCTTTTTAAACCATATTTATTAGTCGCTCATCACAGTTAATCAGTGGCACTTAATACAAATAAAAATGGGTCCAATTAAACTGTTCACAGCCTTGCACATCTCTGTCACAGTTAAGCATGTCACCATTTTTCAAAGCCCACAATCAAGATCTAGTATAATGGCACATTAGAGAAATTAAATGTGATTGAACTGCCACAGCAATCAGAGAAAGTGAGCTTGATTTCATACCAAAACAATTACGCATGTTTATATACGTGGGCTTCGCCGACACATTATTTGTCGAGGTGGCTTTGATTCCCTGGGCACAGCCTGGAGACGCTGTCCAGGGTTGGCCAAGCGGAGATCACCGCTAGACTAATTTGAAAGCTCCTCTGTACCTTGAAGGCATCCCTGGTTTGCCGTGCCTTACCCCAAGCATCCCCCCTGAAACGAGCAAAGCTTCTCCCCTCTCTCTTCCTGTCTGGTCAGCCACCGCAATAACGAAGAGGCCCCATGATACGGTGGATGACCACTGTACCTTGAAGACCATGGCATGCAGTGAATAAATAAGAGGGGAGGCAGACCGAGTAGCCGAAAGGGGGGGGGGGGGGGTCACTTGTTTCTGATTCGACTCAAGACTCTACACACATTTGTAAGTCAAAGTGAAGAACTGTCACACATTTTCGCTCCTTTCCCTTCGGGTAAAGGAACAAACAAACAAAAATGCAACAACAATAACACGATTGATTATTGTCACATTGTGGCCTTTTCCATTTGATCACCTCAAGGACTCTAGCAGCAGGAATGTAAGAGCCATCTTTAATGGACACAAGATCAGATCATTACGCCACGCGACTATTTCTTGGGGATGACCCCTCATTTCATGCCTAGGGGATATATTTTTTCCATAAATATTATGTGCATTTAGACTCCAAACATCACACACACACACACACACACACACACACACATACACATACACACACATACACACACACAAACATGCTCACACACAGGCACACGCACACGCAGACACACACACACACACACACACACACACACACACACAAACATGCTCACACGCACACAAGAAGAATGAGCTCAGACACAATGTTCTATTAAAGGTCTTAAGTTCCATAACAAAGTGGCATGGCCGAGTTGGAAGTTGATGAAGGGCGTTATTATTGTGTCCCCTTCAGATGTGTCCCTAGGCCATCTCTGAGACTACGGCCAGCTCTAACTATAAATAAAACAGCAGTCGTATAGCAGCACCGCACGGCACTGTGAATTAGTTTTTTTTTTTTCTTTTCTTAGCGCTTTATGACAGTCAAACAAGCATCGGGCCCTTCTGAGGGCCTCCAGTGGTGCCTATGGGACTGAGATGAATAGACAAAAAGGAATTGGCCACAGACTGACACGCAGGGCTTCCTTTGAGTCATGTGAACGGGGAATTTTGATAGCCCCCATCTCAATGCATAGACTACCCAGACAAAAAGGCTACTGTCTAACCAGCGCTGGTGTTCTGAGCTACCTCCAGGCACTGCCAAAAAATGAACACATTATTTCTTTTCTTTTTTTTTTGCTTAGCTTTTCTTTTTTTTCTGCCTCCCCCAGCACCCCCCCCCCCCCCTTCCAGACCTGAGCATCTCTGTCCATTGTTCTTTGGAGGCGCCCCTGTCGTGTTTGTCCCAACAGAGAAAGGCCGGCTAACCTGTTCGCTTGCAGCTGCTGGACACCTGTGGAGCAAGTCAAATTAGGGAAGAAGCCCCACAGCTTCAGCTTAAATGGCTGTGGGCGCTTTGTTATTGTGTGTGTGTGTATGTGTGTGTGTGTGTGTGTGTGAAAGAGAGAGAGAGATAAAGTATACAGTGTGTGTGTGTATGTGTGTGTCTGTGTGAAAGATAGAGAGATAGAATATACAGTGTGTGTGTGTGTGTGTGCGTGTATGTGTGTGCATGCGTGTGTGCGTGTGTGTGTGTGTGTGTGTAGTAGGTTGGTGGGACGGTCAGTTTTGTTTTGTCGTTCCTACTCTAATTCCAACGCTTCACACTGCTGCCTGGCCAGCGGGCTCCGTTGTCATATGGTAAGCCGTGTTTCCCGGGCGCGGACGCTTCCTCCGACAGACTGGCCTCTCTCCCACCCATCACTCACACGCTTGACCCACTATTGTGTTCCTCTCCAAAACGTTTCAGCAAACAAAGCCCATATGGACCTTGTTTCTAGTACGATTTTAGAGTGCCATTGGACAAAACTGATATTTTAGTGTTATGAATCACACTTGACTCATGGCATCAGAAAATCAGCTTGTAAATGCAGTGGTGTAATGCTGTGAAAAGACATGCATTGTTCAGGAGTGCAGGGGAGACATATACACCCACAACATTACAGTACGTGTTTTATAACAGTGGCTTACTCCATGCGTGATGAACTGTCGTTCACCTCCTAAGTTCAGAGTTCTGAGTTCAGGGCAACAGTATGGTAAAATATGCCATTGATGGTGAACAGTATCAGGGGTAAGCTCTGCTTAATGCATGCAAAAACAATCCTAATGGAATTTTACTCACTCAAAAAAAAATCCCAGGTCACGCAGGGGCAATGAGAGAATCTCACTTTTTCATTTCAAGGAAGGAGTGGGAAAGAAAAGAAAAAAACCTGGAACCAAGTCCATTTTCCCCAAATCATCTCATTTGACCTTCATGAGGGATCGTAGCCGGGGGGCTCTTTTCATGTTAACAAGAGATGCTCTTGTTAGCCCATGCAACTCCGCAGTGAAGAGATAGAAAACAGATATTAATCATAATTTGGGCACGCACAAAAAAATTCATTTATGGGTCACGGCTGAGTAATTCGTTTCCCTCGAACACGGCGGCCCATTGTTTGGGGCCTTCCATTCCCAAGAATGCTCCTTGTCTTGTGACTTCAGCGGGTCAGGAAAGAGTGACATCACCAACTTTGCACACATTACCATTCTGACACAGTGGCACCTTGTATTCTTATTATCCCCTCTCAGCTACTGAGAGCAGGGATTGTGCCTGCCTCCTCTGTTCTTTCAAAGAATACCTTTTTTTCTTACTCTCCCTCCCTCCCTCCCTCCCTCCCTCCTTCTCTCTCTCATTTTCGAGCGCACTCCTCCAGCTCTTTCTCTCCCAGCTGCGGTATAAAGAGAAGAAAATGCCTCTCTATCGAATGATGAATGGTGCTTGACCCCGGACCTGCCTCTCTTAGTCTCACAGAACATCAAATTAACATGAGGCCTGTGAGAGAGACGGAGTCCACCATTTCAGCCTTTAGGGGGAAAAAAAGAAGGGGGGAAAAAAACCAGAGAAAATATATAAATATATCTAACGGCCTGATGTTCTCCAACGTCTTTGTCAGCGAAAGGTAACTGCGCTAAATGAAGATTAAATGTTGGCCCAACCTGGCGATCCGGGCGGCGGTTATTCAAACCTGCCCATGGTAATGAGGTCGCACCTTCTCTCTATGCTGGAGTGGCTCGCCAAGCCCACATTCCGGAGCACCGGGGGTTGCCCGAGTGCAAGCTTTTGTTACATGATTAATTACGCGAAGCAACAGTTATGGCGGGATTAACAATTAGCTGGACCTGTCAAGTAGTCAGTCTAAGATGGCAAACTAATTGAACGGCTGGTTGCCTATTGTGTCCCAGAGCCTGGCTGGAGGAGAGAGACAGATCCTGGTCCCTTTCATCTCTCTCTCTCTCTCTCTCTCTTTCTCTCTCTCTCTCTCTCTGTCTCTCTCCTCTCTCTCTCTCTCTCTCACTCTGCTCGGCTAATACCATGTTGAGAAAGGCCCTCACTATCTCCAAATAAACCCGGCTAATTTTCTATAAATATTCATATCCATCTAGTATGAACTTTGCAAAGTTACCTTCATGGCAAATTCTACCTCCACACTTTGATAGCTAGACAGCAGAGTTGGCAACTAAAATCACAGGGTGACAAGTAGCACTGGATCCATTTACTTTATCAAACTTCCTAGTGGTCTAATGCCATTTAAAATGTTATAATATTTAATTTAGCATTTTTTTCAGTTTCATCACTTATTTATTTGTTTATCTAGGCTAAGCAAAAACATCATGCTCATATACATTCTGAATAATTTTATTCGATTTTGTGGTCCAGTACAGTATAGTAATATTATATTTGACCTGTTTGCACGTTTGCTATCAGATAGACAAATAGTTGGTTTACGTTTGTCTTGACTACATAGAAGTGTGTTCCCCCTCCTTAACCAACTCCTGAATGTCATGATAACCACTGGCATTGATTCAGTGTGTGTGTGTGTGTGTGGGGGGGGGGGGGGTGAAGAAAATGGAAGAGGGAAGGCAATCCAGAGATAGAGATCCAGGACACTTCAGAGAACCAGGCACCAGGCATTGCCAATCTCTATTGTTGTGGTGGGTGGGGGGATTTGATTGAGGGGTGGGGGAGTGGGAGAGGGCGATGGCTGTTGCGATGGAGCCGTTTCCTGTGAATGACATCCAGGGGTGGCCATGGGAAGAAGCCCAGCTGCACGGCTCAGCCCAAACCGAGACTTGTCATGACAGGGCCCGGGCCAAGCAGGGAGTCAAGTGATTCCATCGAGGGGGAAGTCAATTGTTTGTGAAGAAGTGTATGTGTGTGTGTGTGTGTGTGTGTGTGTGTTTGTGTGTGTGTGTGTGTGTGTGTGTGTGTGTGTGTGTGTGTGTGCAAGGGCTCAGGAGGAGCTAGCACCATGGTGTGTGAGACATATCAAAATATTTGACAGACTTCAGGATTATGAAAACCCCTTCTCTTCCTCTTGTGTGGGGGGCGTCTGTGGCTGAGCAGGGCCCATTAGGGGCCGGTGGCGGTGTGGGCTCGGGGCATTGTTTGACCACGGGAGAGTTCAAAGCAGCCCCATCAGGGTGAAGTCAGTCTGCATTAACAGCATGTAATGAAATTAGGAGCTTTCCACTGAACTGGGCCTATGCAAGTCAGCCTGACCTGCCCTGCCTTCCGCGTGCCCACCCGCCCACTCCCCCAGTTATGGGAATTTATGGGGGAAATGTATGTTGACAGGCATCCTGAGAAAAAGAGATGCAAAACCAATCGCCTGGCAACAAATTTGAAAAGTCAGCCAGGGACTGGATGCTTGGAAATTAAGTAGTTAATTTACTCCACCGTAGACTAATCATACAGCAATGTTAATATTCACAATATGGTAACATGGCAGATATTAATATTTTCTAAAAGACTC
>NW_027468689.1:20371157-20406157 GCF_046254945.1 Alosa pseudoharengus | reverse complement strand
AACTTTCCGAGTGCTATCTATAAATCAACATCCTGGTATTTGCCATGTTGCAATGATGTTTGTGCCATTTAAGAATTAGTGCTATCAACCATCTGTATGGGGGAGATTTTCAAATAACTGTCTTGAGTTTCCGATATTCAGTGCAGAGAATATCAAAAGGAGTCCTCTTTTAGAAAATTACTCTCCATTCTTTCGACGTTCCATGTTTTACAAATATACTCATTTTCTTTCCTTTCTGTTGAACTCAAACATTTGCCACATATTTAGAAAACTGGCTGCATGCTCCTCGCCACTCCTATCAATCCGAGCACTGTAGCCTCCCTACTTAGGTCTACAAAGTTTCGAGAGGTTATGAGGCTCCCACCATTCACCCGCGTTATGGCAGTCATTTCTTAGACAATTGGTCAATAACTGTGCAAAAATAAACATGCTGTTTGTATTCCAGCGATCAGCAACACTGAATTTCTAGTGTTAGTGTGTGTGTGTGTGTTTATGAGTGTGTGTGTGTGTGTGTGTGTGTGTGTGTGTGTGTGCGTCTGAAAAACTGAACTCTGCCGAGATTTCCGTGGGCTGTCTTAAGCCAGTTGCAGAATGGGATAATGGGCACGTCATTGTCTCCATAAGTGCTGGTCTCTGTACAGCGTGCCGCTTCAAAAGGGCCCTTATTTCTTACATATTCATGCAGTTATCTGCATCACTGTGGCTGGGGTGAGGGAACCGTGGCGTGTGCTAGCGATAAGGCTAATCCTGTTTATGTTTGCTATTTGTGCAATATTACACCTCTTGAATTTCTTCTTTCTCTTCTCTCTCTTCCTCCCTCCCCACATGCCCCTCTCTCTCTCTCTTTCTGTTTCTCTCTCTCTCTCTCTCTCTCTCTCTCTCTCTCGATCTTTTTGACTTCAAGGCGTGCGAGCTGAAGAACCCTGGACGGAACTGGAAAACCCTGGTGTTGGAGAACAGAGGATGTGGTGGGGGTGGCTGGGTAGGATAGGGGTGGGGGTGGCGGTGTGTGTGTGTGGGGGAGGGTGGTGGTGGTGGGATCACATATTAAATTCACTCTGAATATGTAAAGTGCCCACCATCCCGACAACTCTCCCAGGCAGGATGCGCCACTCGCGGAAATTACCAGAACTATCTGGCCAGTTGACAGGCTCCCCCGTGGTCAAATAGGCTGGGCAGAGGGAAGACGCTGAGCCGCGGCTTCCTCAGGCAGCCCCCGAGCTTCACTGTCGCGCATGAGGCAGGAGAGAGAGAGAGAGAGCGAGAGACAGAGAGATGATCACGAGTGCGGAGGATTAATCCGGGGAGGCACACACACGCATCCAAAAGCACTTGCGGCCTGGTTAGGGATGACACCACTGCCGATGCCGCCGCGGCTGTCACTTTGCTCTCCGTCAAACAGTTTCGCCACTCGAGCTCCACCTAGAGTGGCAATCAAGGGCCGAGACCCAACTTTGCTGCTGACGCTCTGCGAACGGTCTTCACTGACAGGTTCACTAGAGCTGACGGGTCTCTGTCAGTCATGTACCCAGATGGGTTTTTAATTGATTCAGAGTCTGATCATATTGAATGATATCACCAATGTAAACCGACCGAATAAAAACGACAAATGAAAGACTAGTCCATGTAATAACTGTATCTATTACAAACATGTTTATACTTTTGCTTACAGTTTGTGAATGGACACAAAAGGCAGTGGATTCCTGCAGTTGACCATTCACACACCAATAAGATTGATTCAGGCTGACCAGACTTCAGGCAGCAACATAAACAAGTTAATGTCCAGTAGCAGTAGTATGGGACAGTGACCCCCATGCTCCTGCGCTGTCTCAGTCCACTGAGGCGTCCACTGAAGTGCCTGTGCAGAAATACTGTATACTTCTAATCATAGAAATGTCATATTGCATCTCTCTCTCTCTCTCTCTCTCTATCTCTCTCTATCTCTATCTCTCTCTCTCTCTGCAGGAAGGAAGTGGTAAGGGAGAGTGTTGCCGGAGTTGCCAGCACCGGCTGAACAAAACGTCTCCACGGCGACCACCTCGTTATCGCGGTGGTCGCTCGGTGTGCAGCAGCGGTAGCAGCAGCAGCCGCCACCCTCTCACCGGCACTCCTCTCGAGTCGAGACGCAGCACTTTCAAAGAGCGAGTGGGAGAAGAATAACCCCACACAGCTGGTTCAGCGTGATCTCAGCGAAATTGCTCAGCACCGACACGACAGGTGCTTTAACACCGATATGCCGGTAAACGTGTCTATTTTACGAGTCAGGATAATGGATCAGAGTAGTAAGCGTAGACAAGAAGCAGAGTAAGCACAGTCTGTCTTCCCGTTGGAAGAGAATATTTTCCCGGTGGATTGTGGGTGTTTTGACTGCAAGCCAATGAGAGGACGGGCAAGATGTTCCTCTCCACCTACTCCACAGAGCCTCCCAAACTCCCTAAACTCCCACGCCAGCAGCAGCAGGAGGTGTGGTGTCCGGGAGGTGGAGGGGGTGCCAGAGAGGGTGGGGGTGGTGTGTGTGTGTGTGTGTGTGTGTGTGTGTATGTATGTGGGGTGGGGGGCCGTATGCAGCGTCCAGCACTTGAACTCGGACAGATGCTCTCATCGGGTCTCCCAAGCCAAACCTGCGATCCTCCTGACGTGGTTTGCTGGCCGAGTTGTATCAACTCTTCCAAATCTGTGAACCCCTTCACGCAACCCAACTTCCCCACTCCCCAAATAAATAAACAAATAAATAACATTTCAGTAAGGAAAGGTCTGACTCCACGCCCTCATCACCCCCACCCCAGATTTATGAATAACTGATGCTATTAAAGATTTGCAAGTTTGCAGCTCTGAACCCTGGAATGGCACTGTGGCCATCTGCGGTGCGCGTATGTGTGTGAGTGAGCATGTGTGTGTGTGTGTGTGTGTTTGTGTGTTTGTGTGCGAGTCTGTGTGTTTGTGTGTGTGTGTGTGTGTGTGTGTGTGTGTGAGGGGAGCAGCAGTCCAGGGTCCGCGGGGAGACGTGCCTGCCCCACTTTCCCTCTCATGTCCACACAGGGACCATCTGATGGGCTAAAGACCAGTGTCACACACACATGTCTAAATTTGGACCCCGTGCGTCTCTGCCAGGGCCTCAGCCTTTTCCAAAACACACAGGGCAATCTATGATAATGAGGAAGGGTATATTAATTAGGACTGGGCCTGTGCTCTTCGACACACAGACATCACCCCTCCCCCCCCTCACACACACACATACACACACACACACACTCCCTCACAGAGTGTTCTCAGTCTTTGTTACTGTACGTTTTAACATACATTCATCATCATGGCAGATGATCTCACATTATGGCCCACACACCATACTGTATGGTGGGAAGAGAGATTATTTATCTATTTATTTCTATATAGAGAGAAACATACACTCGGCATTTGTATACATGATGGCTTGTGTTTATTTTTTAAAGAAGGAGCTGTTACTATGCTAATGTAAACACCGGGTCGGTTATTCAAACAACAACAAAAAAAATATCTTCAGAATCTCGGCACAAAACAAGGTTGATTGAGTGCTGGCTCATTATTACAAGAGGAGCGCGAGAAAGAAAGAGAGAGAGGAAAAGAGAGAGAATAAATAAATAAATAAATAAATAAGAAGCTTTTTGGATGGATCCAGGTTGCAGTGTGTATGTGTGTGTGTGTGTGTGTTTGTGTGTTTGTGTGTGAGTGTGTGTATGTGTGTGTGTGTGTGAGAGAGAGAGGAAATAAATAAAAACAACCTGACCCCGCTGGCATCTCGAAGTTCACGTGGCAAACGAACCTGAAGATGCGCCTGAAACAAGGCAGCGGAGGATGAAACGGGTGGCAAGCGCCTGCAGTACATCCCTTTAATCAGATGAGCTGTGGCCGCATTATGTTCGTCGTTGATCGCTTTCTGTCAGAGGTTAGACATCTAATTAGTCTTGCAAGAACCCCTCATAGCAGGAGGTATAATTATCCTCACCTGCACAGTCTTCCACTGATCCTCAAGCTGTGTGTGTGTGTGTGTGTGTGTGTGTGTGTGTATGTGTGTGTGTGAGTGTCTGTGTGTGTGTGTGCGTATGCATGTGTGTGTGCATGTGTGTGTGTATTTGTGTCTGACTTTGTCTGGATCCCTGTGGCTGTATCAAATGCTGTCTCTACAGTCCCCAATATGTCTCAAACATGTTTCGTCTTATCTTACTGTACATCTTTAGCTATATTTTCACAAATAGGTTAAAACAAAAAAGAATAAAAAACTGGTGGAAGAATCTGCAAAACTGCGAACCGCAAGGCCTTAACCTTATAGTAGTAGCTCCCAACACATACTTTTTCTCTTACTTTTCCCCTTTTTCTTCTTTCGCTCACTAAAAAATAATAAACTAAAACAGAGACCTGGAAAAGCAAATGGCTAGTTTGCATAGTTCGCTAATCATGTGAAAGAAACATCACAAAGAATAGGTAATTTGGAATACAAAAAGAATAAGTAATTTGAAATGCACATACCCAAGTGGCCAAATTATTTATGCCTAATGAAATCGGGGGTGCATTCATTTCTGCGGCGCAATTAAAAGCTTCTCTGTACTACCTGTCAACAGCCTTGCTTGATGAAGCTCGAAAAACTACAAGACCCAGTGGAGACCCTCTCATGATACGGATTCTGTAAGTGTCGCATTTCACACTGAAGAAGTAGACAGAAGACCAAGAGAGGGTTTTTTCCCCCCATGCTCACAAGCAGGCAATGGAATTGAGGAATAGTGTTTTACACAATATGGTTAATCAGAACCACGTGCACAGCTCTGCATTTCCTTCTCTGTAAGCAAACAGCTCTGACTGTGTGATGGAGAGTTAGCAGAGCAAGATACTGGTGGAATAAATCTCAATGTTAAACAGGTATTTTAATATATATTTTAAAAAGAGCTAAGATACACATTTGGATATAAAAGTTTAATCGTAGAATACATTAAAAAAAAAGACTTCTGGACCTCATTTCAGTCCTACAACAAATATTTCTGATCAAGGACACAGACTTTGTCCCCAGAAGGCCAATTGTGCAAGACAGCATGTCTCATTAAGAGACAGATGACTCTTTTCTGTCCGACCATTCCTCATATTACAGACAGTATTATGGCAATACTGTCATTGCCTCCCTATATTGTAACATTATATGCAGTAACTGCACATGCATGCATAAACATCCCATGTCTTTTAAAGACCATGATTCATGATAGGTAATTCATGTTTAACAGAACAGATTAGTACAGGTACTGTGTATGTAAGTTGGCTCTAAGGCCAGATTAGTGACTCATATTTGCTGATATGTACAGTACTTTCAGTATTTGATAAGCAAATACTAATTTATTTTATCACACACACAACTACAATGTAATAGGCTAATTATATATTTTATGGGGTAGACCTGTCTTTGAAAAGAAAACAAAAAAATATATAGAGAGGAATACATATTAGTCTTTCTAAAATGTTGAAAGCCTTATTGGAGTGGCAATCAGTACCACTGTGCTGCTGGTAACAACCTGGTGCTTCTCAGGTGTGGAACAGGTGATGTGAGTTCACTGAAGCACATGAATGTTTAGATATTGTAGATATCATTATTTAAAGAGCTAAAAGACACTGAGATTTCAATGTTCACTGCATCTTCCTCAAAGTCAAGGATATTTTGAAGTGGGCATGTAGGCATAAACCTGGGTGGGGGCATTAACCTGGGGTCAACGGAAAACTCTGGAGCATCGCACACTGACTTATTGGCCAGCTCTACTCTCGGACTCTCTCAAGCTCCACCAAACTGACCCTTCTACTCGCAGAGAGAGTCGCAGACCTGACAGGAAACCGGCTTTAATTAGGGCTAATTGCGATGTTTTGCTTAAGCCCCACACTCTCCTCTCCATCTTCTCTCTCTCCCCTCGTGTCCAACCAAGGCCCCACAGCATGACCCAGAGATGACAGGTTTTTGCATTTATTTATTTTTGAGACAGGTGAGGCATAGCAAGGCGAACATATACAGACAGGTCCGTACGAGGCCCCCTTCGACACGCATTCATCATGAGCAATAAAGCTTTCTGACACGGTGGTCCGCTTGCATCCATCATTGCTCATTTAAAGACACAAGTTTGGCTTTTTCCCTGACAGACATGAGGAATGATTGTCATTAGTGGCAGATCTTTTGTTTTGATGGGCCCTTGTAATGGGGTCGCATTAGCGCGAGTCCTAGGGGCCAGTTTTTAGGTGATTAAGCAAGCAACACATTTACAAGTCTCTAATTGAGAAGACCACGCCAGAAGCCTACGGAGAGCGCCTCCTGTAATGGGCGCGGGTATTACCGCTGAGGCGACTTCGCTCGCCCGCCCGACCGGCGAGGCGAGGGTCGGCAACGAGGGTGTAGTCACACAGCTCTTTAAAAAGTCATAAGCATGGTTAGGGGAGCACCATAATGTGTGTGTGTGTGTGTGTGTGTGAGCATGTGTGTGTGTGTGTGTGTGAGAGAGAGCATGTGTGTGTGTGTGTGTGTGTGTGTGCGTGTGTGTGAGCATGTGTGTGTGTGTGTGTGAGTAAGGGAAACTTGTTTTGTCACACATGCAACTTTAATTATAGTAAGTAGATGGAATCTCTGATTGGGAGTGAGCATCCGGGTTGTAATTTAATATATTTTTTTCTTGTTTCTGTTTCTCTGTTCCACACCCCGCCTCTATCTTTCCTCCTCTCTCTCTTTCTCTCTATCTATCTCTCTCTCTCTATCTCTTTCCCTCTCTCCCCCTCTCTCTCGTTTGCAACTGATTTTTTTCTTCACAATTAATTAAATCAACTAAACTGGGAATACACTCATTCGCCCTGTGATATATACAGGGATGTACTATAAGTTGTTTGGAGAGGCTTCGTGCCCTAATTTGTGGCGTGATAGAAGACGTGGAAAATGAAGCAATAATCACCTGAGATAAAGGACCTATCCTCTGAGCCGAGCGAGATCACATTTGATTTTTTATTTATATTTCGCGTGTGCTTAGCGATATTTGAAAAGTGGGTCACTGAAGAGATTTTCAGAAACTAACTTTGAAATGTCCATGTTTTCCTTTTCTGGTTAAACATACTTTTATACTCTATTCCCACGTGCCCGGTGCTCATTAAAAATGTTTAACAACATTTTAATTGAAGAATTAATTACCTTCTGCTAGGCAAAATCTTCCTAAACTACAACAGGGGAGTCATCCCAAGAAAAGAGAAACAAGCCTTGACAATGAGAGTTGCTTTTGGATACTGTGTTTCCAAGATGACATGGCAAACAATTGACTTCTATCCAATGTTCAGCGATAATAAATATATGTTTAGTATCTTAAACACAGTTTACCTTAACTGCTGTTTTTTAGAAGTGATGCAAAAAATGCAGTCCTTTCTGTACCCTAATTTTGGATGAATCCCTGACATCTCATCTAATTCAAATTAAGACACCAAGGGGAAAATCTGTCTATATCTATCTATCTATCTATCTATCTATCTATCTATCTATTTATCTATTATCTATTGTATATGTGGAAGGAAATTAAGCTTTTTTATCAAATGTTAATATTGCAGAATTATCACTATCAGTGGATCTATTTCCTCTAAATCTGTGCTATCCTCTCGTCAGGCTATGCCTGCTTCTGTCTGTAACCTCCATAAGCCCCTTTTGTGCTCCCATTTGCCCACGAGGCTATTTAACAACTCCATGATCGGGGTGCAAACGAGTACCTTTCACGTGCCTTTGTCTGCCTTTTTTTTCTCTCTCCCTCTCTCCCTCCCCGTTCCCCCTTTCGCTCCCTCACTCTCCCTCTCCTTTCTCCTTTCCTCCTATTTAGCCCCCGCATTTGATTAGTTAATCGTCTCCCCAGTCCTCAGGTGGAACGCTGCGCTGTGCTCCGCTCCGCCTCTCGTTCTGCCAAGCTGTTCTTTTGGAAGGGGAGCGCAAGCAGCTGTGTTTACTGCCTGGGTCCTGGCGAACATTTACCAGAATCTATTATTCATATCACCCAGCATCAGAGCGGGATCTCCAGCCACCTGTCTCGCCGACAAGCTCGCCCCTTTTGTGAGCCTTTCTGTTCGGGAGGCAAATTACGCTCGTGTTGATGAATTGAGTTTTTTTTTTTTTTTTTTTACGAGTATTGCTAACTAACATTCTCGCACTGCGCCATGGAATCAGGCCTGTGAGGGCTTTTTTTTTACTCTCTCTCTCTCTCTCTCTCTTGCTTTTTTTTAGCGGGGGTGAAATTGTTTGGAAGAATTGATGCTATTTGACAGGAGGTAGAGGAGCTAACTTGCTAAGCGACAGACTGAGCACTCCTGTTTTGCAGGAACATTTCACACTTGGCAGGTGGGTTTTCAATGAAGTCCACTTGCCTGCCTTTCTGCGTTCCATTATGCCTGTGTAGTAGTTATGCCATTACTCATCAAACTTCTCCACAGTCACATCAAAAACACTCACCAACCATGAAAAGGATGTTTGCTTCACCTCTCCTGAAAATAATCTGAAAAGAACCACCTGAGTTGAGCGCTGAGCGTCTGCTAATTTCGTAGACATCTCACACACCGTAAGCCTGCATTTCTAATCACCAAGGTGCATTTACTAAAGCACACGTGGCGATAACCGCCGCGGTATGTCGTAACACGATTCATAATTTATTAAGATTTGTCTTTCATCCTCTGGTTCTAGTTTGCATAAAACTAATTACGGTGTAAATGGTGCTCACTTCAAACTATTCTGCCACCGCCGTGTAAATCAAACTGTCTGGGAAGTAAATGTTTCATAGGGGGTGATTAACTTGCAAAGTGAAGGTGAGCCTCTGCGTGCATGTACACTGCTGGGGGAAGATGTCAAAACACAAACCCTTCATGTCAAGCTTGAGCATGAAACAAGAACCACTGAGAGCAGGAGATTCCTAAATGTGTTTTACGGTAGAACCTGACGCCTTGTATTAATAATGTATGTTCATACCTGCTGACCTTATTAGCAAGAAAACAACTGGAAATGGTATACTCCTTAGCTAGCTCTTTTACTGTACATCACGTAAAGACTGGATTTGTACATAAGACTGTATCTGTTTTAGCAAAATTATATCCATGAGGCCTTATACTGTTATGCACACTGCTATTTCATCCAACTAAGTAACCCTGTGTCCTATTACATGTATGTAGTGTGCATACAATTTTGTTTTCAGACTAATCTAAGGCAACTCTACAAGTTTTAGGTCATTCCATAGATACACTCTTAAAAAAAGTGTTAGAAACAACAAAAACTGTGTTGTCCCTATCTGGACATAGAGATGTGTTAAAAACAACAACAACACAAGTTGTGTTATTTTCAACACATTTGTTTTAAGAGTGTAGTAGGTCACATCTTCACTATGGCAATTCAAAGTGGTAGAGTCTTGGAATCATCTTTCTGCTCAGTACTATCTTTATGTGCATACACATATGGAAAGGCTTTGAACTTTAAACCTAATTTCCTAATATCTTGCATTGTGTGAATGACTCCTGATGGCAGGAGATGCATGCAACAATAAGTTGTTGCAAACTGCTCTCCTCAAATCCCACCTCATTTGAATGCAAGTAAATGTTCAGCTTAAGTCTTTCTAAATACAAAATATATTTAATTTCTATTTTTCATCAAGGACTGATTCATGTTTAATACATTAAAAGTAAGATCATCCAAGACTTTGTTGTTTTTTGTATTATCCACAAGCAGTAATAATAAGAAAAAAAGCTACTTTTAAAATCTTAATCACAACCTGGCAGATAGTCATCCCATTTGGAATATTTGCTTTGACATGACTCAAGTGAAAGTAAGGCAAAACATATTCCTCTCAAAACACAAATCTGTTTATGATATATTATGGAACGATAAAGACGGCTTATCACATCTGAGAGAAGTCCTTTCCCCCCACATCTCTACAAAACCATATGACGGCAAAACAAGACATGAAACACATTTGCAGAAAGGAATCTCTTTGATACGTTAAACCACATGTGCTGTGTTAAATACTCAAGACATGTCTACCGACACGCAGGAGAGCGCAAAGCTTTAACTCTTACAATAGCGCTAATAGATTCTGAGCTGTGGAAGAGACTCATATCGGATTCACTTTGAGTCACGTTTCTCTGTGCCTCAGTTCAACCTTAGACAGTACAGTTACACGTATGTATGTGAGACCTCGACACAGTCCTGATCAAAGGAGCCCTGATTTTTGACCAACTCTTACAGGATTGCAGACTATGTAAAGACTATGGAAGTGTGTTCAGAGCATGTGCATTTCCTTTTTCTGTTAAGGTGTCTTTTCAGACATGTATTTCTTGTAGTTCTTCCCCAATTGCATGTGTTAAAATAGACACAAAACTCGGACATTGCTTGTTTTGTTTGTTTGTTTATTTATGTATTTATGTAGACAGCTAAGTCTGGCAAAAGCTCTACAATTTACCCACTGTGGCAAAGCTTTTGTCCTCATGACAATTCAACAGAATTTGGGAAACTTTGGGAAACATGTATGCTGATATAAATAAACATACAAGGCCCTGACTCCTCATCTTCTTTCTCTCTTTCTATCCCTCCCTCTCTCTCTCTCTCACTCTCTCTCACATGCTCGCGACTGGAATGGCCACTGCGGGGGTCTGCCGGGGTTGAATTGGGGGTGAGGCACAGGGACATAAATCAGGTCCAGTCCAAGGAATAGTAATCCTCGTTGAACATTTTGAGCTGATTGATATAAATAACATTGTCCTCGCCATCTGTCCAATGAGGGACCTTTCCAGTTAGTGTTGAGCAGCAACGGCAGAATAATTAATGAATGGTGTCCTTTGTGCCGGTAATAAAGACAAGACAAATTATGTTATAATCCAACTGCTGCTCGTTTGTCACAGCCAAATAAAATGTCAAATAAAAGTGAGGGGCCACAGTGTTTGTTTAATGGAGTGCAAGCTACCTGTTCCTACAGCTGACAGGAAAGAGGGAGAGAAAAGGAGGAAGAGAGAGAGAGAGAGAGAGAGAGAGAAAAGGAGGTAGAGAGAAAAGGCAATAAAGCCGGTGAAATAGACCAAACTAGATTTATAAAAACGAAGGGCCGTCTCTGATGCATGCAGGCATCCTGTGAGGGCCAGCGTTCAGGCTCTGGAATTAAGCAGCGGAATGACTTTGTGGGGTATTCATTCCTCTGGTACCACAGTACGCTCACACTCACTCGGGATGCAGTCAGGAAGAACAGCACAGAAATGGCAAAGTTAGATGGCGATCGCTGATGACTATGAATGGGCTTGGTGCTTTGGGGAGAACAGGTCTGACACTTCAGGGAGGAGCTGGGGTTTAAGGTAACGGGGATCCCGCAGGTCCGTCTGTATGCTGGTGTTGTTAGCTTGTCAGGTAATCATAACCTGAGAGGTAATCATAACCTGAGATCAAGGTTGGATTTTCTGTATCGATTCAGCCAAGGGTCTAAATTGAAATTTTATCCCACAATTCAACACCTTTAGTAACTTTTTCAGGGTGAGCACAGCTATACATTTTTTTTTGAAGACCTTGACGAGAGACAGATTTGAGAGTCTGTCAACACAACATGTCTAATTAAGCACAGCCAATGGAGAGCCGGTTTGATTTGCCCACCAAGAAGAAGCAAGCTTCTGATTGGCCAGTGGAATGAATGGGCCGGGACCTGCTGCTTTGTGTGCACTCTCCTGCGGCGGGCCGACACAAAGCTGGCCCCATGTCGCCTCAAAGACGGGAGTGTCATGGGAGGTGTGTGTGTGTGTGTGTGTGTGTGTGTGTGTGTGTTTGTGTGTATGTGTGTGTTGTGTGTGTGTGTGAGTGTGCTTGCCTGACTGAGTTCTCTGAAAGCTCTCACAATAGAATAATTGTTAACAATGGAGACTGGTTCTTTTCCCCCCAACTCTGATGATCTCCCTGAAGTATTGCTTCAGTAATACTAAAGAGAAATACCAAAAACATACATTCATTTTCATGCTGATAATGTGATATAGAACACTGGTTGCTAGATTGCTGGATGCTGGTTCTTTTTTCTCAGTTGCACAGGACGTGAGTACCGGTCATTGAACAGTGAGTTGGCCACTGAGGCAGAGAAATTCACAAGCCCCTGTACTTCCAGTCCAGAGAGCACCAGCCGGGGATGAAGGGTGTGTGTGTGTGTGTGTGTGTGTGTGTGTGTGTGTGTGTATGTGTGTGTGTGTGTGTGTGTGTGTGTGAGTGTGTGTGTGTGTGTGTGTGTGTGTGTGTGTGTGTGTGTGTGTGTGTGTGAGGTGGGGGGGGGGGTCCCTAATGCTCGAGAGAAAAGGTCCTGTCTGTCTGCACAGGAGGGGCCGCCCTATACCACTGCCCGAGAGAAAATGTCTATTAATCATTCTCCAAAACGTGGGACAGGCGTCCTCCCACTGTGAGCTGGCCAGGCAGGGGAAGGGGAAGGGGAAGGGGCAGGGTCTGCGAGAGGCCTCGTTTGACATACTGCACTCTGCTCTGATCCCTGGCATCCACCACAGCTGAGGAAGGAGGAGCCTGATCACACTCACTAAGTGCTTTCTCGCTCACCTAAGGGTGTGTGTGTGTGTGTGTGTGTGTGTGTGTGTGTGTGTGTGTGTGTGTGTGTGTGCTGTCTTTCTTTTGTTTTCCCAGAGGAATGAAGCTAACCCAATGGTAGCAGCTAAACAGGAGAGACTCCTCAGGGCCTGATGAGAACAGAGGGAGCGCTGGACGGATAAGTAGGGCATCACTGGGGCCACACACACACACACACATGCACGCACGCAGACACACTCACATATACACACACACACACACACACACACACATGCACGCACGCAGACACACTCACACACACACACACACACACACACACACACACACACACACACACACACACACCGTTGCTACTGGGCTACTGCAACACAACACAACAACACAACAGAGATGAAAGTAGCAGGCTGAAAATATGTGTCAGGTTTTACTGTAAGATGCAAAATACTTAAAAGCAATCAAACACATTTTTGACCTGGTGATTTAATCCAATAATAAAATATCAGAACAGAACTATGAGGAATGTACTGTACTGTATGCTTGAGAATATTTTACTTTCTAATGATTTTTTTCCCTACTAATGCTCTGTCAGTCAGAGTTGCTGCTTATTATGGGTCAAATCGGTGTATCAGTACAAGTTTTATCTTGTTACCAGCCTTGATTTTTAAGTAGACGCGCTCCTGTTTAGAATACCTCTGTGTGCAGGGAACGTAGCCTCTCAAACCTCTGCAGAATACTATTATACATATTAACAAAGGAGCACACCTCTTTGTGCAATCAGCGGCACTCTGTACATACTAAACAGGCCAACATTTCAGAGCGGAGCTCTGTTTTAATTAGTGGGCAATGTGATCGGCTACATCTCCCACAGGTGCTTTTGATGTTAATAAAACAAGCTGTACCTTGGCTAAGCAGCCTAGTCTCCAAAGGGCAGAGACAGACGAAAAAGAAAAGTTCGGCTACCCCCCCCCCACCCCTCTCTCTCTCTCTATCTCTCCCTCACTCTTTCCCTCTCTTCTCGTCGCTTGTGGACTGCAGGGATATGTCAGAGGAGACAGCTGTAATCTTCTCCTCTGTTATGAGCACCGGAGACCAACTGTGAGATCATCTCCTCTGCTCATCCTTTTCCCTTTATAACTCTCAGCCTTCAAAACCCTCGAGCTCCACTTACAGTAATTAATACGTTCTACGCACCCTACTGCAAATATCGCTGACCTAGGGTCAGTGAAGACGCAGCACTTCATGTTATATATTAGAAAACGTTTTTGTGGTATATTTTTGATTACGATTTGTAAGCTAACCAGTGTGGCTTTGTGCCTTGGTGAGTATCTATGTTTGTAAGTCATTGTAATTAATCATGTGTTGTGGTGGTGTTTTCTCATTGAGTAGAGGGGATGCTGATAGTACGTTGGCCAAATATAATCCAGTAAAAAACTAACTAACTAAATTAATTAATAAATAAGAAAACAGATAAATGAATAAATAAATGAGTTTATGCTCTGATTTGGTCCACTGGGGATCACCTATGGCACAAGGGCATCTCTCTCTCTCTCTCTCAAACACACACACACACACACACACACAAACACACAAACAGAGCATGTTCCGGCTGTACCATTTGCAACCTTGGCACCGGTACAGGCATCTGCGCCCTGTTCAGCTGCCAGTTCGGCGTATACATACAAACATCTGCTTCCCA
This sequence comes from Alosa pseudoharengus, assembly GCF_046254945.1. Classification (NCBI taxonomy): domain Eukaryota; kingdom Metazoa; phylum Chordata; class Actinopteri; order Clupeiformes; family Clupeidae; genus Alosa; species Alosa pseudoharengus. Next base: position 20,391,905 of record NW_027468689.1, on the reverse strand, counting down.
GCACAAAGGGGACACGCAGCTCTTGACAGGTCGACGCTGGCTAGCGCGGCCAGCCCTGCCAGTTCTTTAGACAAAAACCTTAATGCATCCTGTCAAGCCATTAGCCATGATACGATCAGTGCAAGGCCCATTAAGCCATCAGTGTCCACCTGTGATAAAGACCGCCATTTGTTTTCTTAAAGCCCACTTAATGTCCGTTTAACTCAATTTGTCAGGAAATGTACAACAATTTCCTCTCGGCCAGAAATCTGGTAGGGGTTCAAAAACTGGAGGCGCAGGAGGTCAGGATGCATATTCAAATGAAGGATTAAATTGTCCCTCGCATGTTAAGTATCGAGTAGTGCAGAGGGTTCAGAAATGGGCACTTTTTTACCCGCTCTTGGAGCGGAGGTTTGAAGACGACGTCAAAGGAGGATTGGGTTCCTATTTGTCCATCAGCCACAGGCTCTCATGAGCACTTGATGGTTTGAAAACTGGCTCGTTTGAGGTGCTCCCACCCATGGGCCAAAGGCAAACACAAGTGACCTGAATGAAAGCAGAGGCATTAAATTCTCAATCCCCTCTCGATCACAAGCTCATTGAAATCAGCGTCGGTTTGACCCAATGCCTGCGAGAAAGCTGGACATTTATCAGGAACCTTACGGCTCTGGCGGTGCAATACTCCACGGAGATGGCAACCGCGGGCCACTAAGACACCCCCCCCCTCTGCAACCTGTGTCCCATCCGCAGCTGCTGAATAGCAGGCGAACATCTGCTCGAGGTCCGTCGGCAGACTTGTTCATTCGTTAAGAAATTGGAAAGAGGGGATGGATGGATAACCCACTCGGCGCTCCGAGATTCTTAATCCCCCTCTAGCTCCGACGACTCAACCACTCCCTTCTGTCAATCTCTCCACGAAGAAAAAGAGGTTGAATAACAAGATACCAAGTAAGTAATGAGGACGGGATCAAGAGGAAAAAAAAACGAAGTGCTGCGTTACTAATGGCTGGCGATGATGGTGTGTCTGGATAGGGGGGTGTTGTAGCGGCTCCAGACCGACCATCGGTGAGAAAGCCCAGGCTTGGACAGGCCAAGCGGGCGGGCAGGCAGGCAGGGGCGGCGGTAGCGGCTGAGGCCCCGGTAGCGGTGGAGTGGTATTGTCGACATCTGTCGCGGTTGGAGAGCTCGGTGCGCAGGAAATGGGGTGTCGCTGGGAGTGCTAGTTGGCCATTATCCTGGCATCCTAATGAAGTGTGGGCAGTGTGTGAAAGGGGGCTCTCTGGATGGCATGTTAACGCACGACTGGGCAGAGGCAGCACGGCCCCCCCCCCCTCCATCCCTGATACCCTGCTCTTCCTCCACCACTCTCTGCCCCATCCAACCCCCCCACCACCCAACCCCCACCCCACCACCACAACACACACACACACACACACGGTGGACCCCCGCCCTCCCACACACACGTACACCCCTCCATGTCTGTTTCCCATCTGCCCACACCCAACTGCCCCCAGCGGGACGGAGCAGCTACAGAGAGCAGACGCAGCGCGGTGGCTGGACTCGCCCCTGCCCGGGCATGAGCCGCCCTGCAGAGCCGAATTAGTCCATTACACATCCAGACATGGCGGAATGTGTGTGTAAAGACACTCCCCAAACAAGTGTGCTGTCCCGTGCTATTTCACTTTATGTCACACACAAACACACACACACACACACACACACACACATCCTCACACTCATGCACATAACACAGACATACACACTCACACTGCCCCTCATGTTCGGATGGCACCAAATGTTATTCCATTCTGGAATCTGTGCAATTTTGTAGACTCAGAGCAATAGTGATGAATTGACCAGCTCCTCTGCTTCATAACAAACCTGTCTCCTCAACGGCATAGTTACATTCGATAATACAAAAGTGTTACCGGAGAACTCCCAAAGCTCAACACTCAATGGGGTTTTAAGCCCCCACCGTCAATTTCAAGGTAGAGCTGCGACCATCGACTTCAAGGCACCTAACCCTAACCTTAACTCTAACCCTAATCCTTGCCTAACCCTAGTGCCTTCCATGCAGCGCTGCCTGGAAGACAACGTTGGGGGGCTTAAAACACCAAGTAACAAGCTCAACTACCACCAAGTCAAAAAAAAAAATGGACAGTTCCGACAAAATGAGTACACTTGACCCTGTACCTTGGGGTAAGTAAAACTGAAACCCCGTTCTCACTTTCTCAATAATCTCAAGGCCAAGTCTTCTCTCTCAAGCATTCCTGATGACTAATAACAGGGTCACATGCACAGTAAGTGTAGCGCGTCTCGCTCCCGCCTCATCAATACGGCCCAGTGATGAAGTCGCGTCGCGGCGCAAGGTGGATTATCAGCACTGTCAGATGCTAAGCCACTCGCACTCCAGATCATTGATTCTCCGGGCACCGAACCAGCGCAGCAGCAACAGCACTGATACGCGTCCAGCTACTCTGATTTTTTTCTCTCTCTTTATTTCTTTTTATTTGGATGACATTCAGTCGATGTTATTGGTGTAGTGAGTAATAAATGCTTAATTATCGTTTTTGTGAAACATCACTATGACAATGATTTTCAGGGGTGTTACAGCAAACAGAATATGGCTGTGTTTAAGCTATTAAGCCATTTTTTTATATTGCTGAGCTGGAACAAGCATTCTGGTGTGATGGACTTTGTTCATTTTTCACTCCGACAGTCTGTACACTATGTAATGATTAGATCCCAGTGTGAAATGTTGCCAGACAGACCCCCCCCTCTTTCCCCTTTATTGTACCTGGTAAAAAAAAGAGCCATCTCCACGTCGTCTCAGGGCAGCCCTGACAAAGGAAGTAGGTAGTTAACCATATTACCTTACACATAGTGATGGATGCTGCCGTTTTCCCAAAGGTCAAAGGTCACCCTCCACTCCCTCAAGCAAGATAGATGAGGCTCGGTTTAGCCTCGGCTAGACGCCTCTCTCAGTCGCTGGCACTCCTTGATGCCTCTCACACTTGTTTTCTTTACCATAAACCATTTGATTCTCTGCTAGCAGTGTGTGTGTGTGTGTGTGTGTGTGTCAGAGAGAGAGAGAGGGGGGGGAGAGAGAGAGAGAAAGAGAGAGGGAGGGAGGGAGGGAGAAAGGAGGGGTTGATGGTAAATGATTGAGTCTGCCGTTACAACATGACCCAATGGTGTTCCTGTAATTATTGTCCATTATGTGCCGAGTTACGCTAATTCTCCTTAGATATAGCCTTTTATGAAATCAGCAGGATCCTCGGTCACTGCATGATATGTGGCTCAACACTGTTGAAAGTCTTGCCCCACACCCTGCCCTGCCTTTAAAAACATCAAACAAATGAAACAGGAAAACATGGCCCTGTGTTTAAGTGGACGCAAATGCATGGGCAGCATGGACAGCTTAATGGGTTTTGGTCGTGCTTTATAGATGGCCCCAGCAGGACTAAGGCCTTTACATTCATAGCCGAGGTAAGGTGAGGTGGGCTGTCATTTAACACAGTCATGAGTAGAGCCTTTATTTTTTTGCACTCGTTTTTTCACATTCCTCTTTCTATCCTTTTTTCCCTTCTTTTTTTGAGCAGGAGAAAGGACGAGCCATCAGAGAAAATAATAGCCGTGAGTGAGTGTGTGTGTGTGTGTGTGTGTGTGTGTGTGTGTGCGTGCGGCCCATCGCAACAAGGAGCTGATTCGGCAGTAAACAATGCTACAAATGCCTCAGCGAGTTAATGGACACCAGGTCCCTTGATACCCACTCACCTTTTAGCCTGTGTGTCCAATCCATCACGGACCCGGTCAATCCGGATCATTTTAAAAGAAACTGCCGACTGCACATAACCACCCAGCACTGAGGCAGGTGTGTACAGCTGTGAGAAACGGTGGCACATTGCATCTGTTCATTGGCTCACTGTTTAATCCTATCAAGGTTTCTCTCTCTCTCTCTCTTTTTTTTTTTTAATGCCAGATCGGTAACAAGTCATCAGAGACCTAAAATTAAGCTCACATCATGATACACACAGTATTCACTGGTGTAGGTTCAGTATGCTTATATGAGGTTTTTTTTTTTGGGGGGGGGGGGGGGTTTAGCTCACTTTTTTTTGTAAAGGAGAGCTGCCTTAATCAGTGGATAATCAAAAGCGGCAGTCACCTACAGCTAGGTGTTCATTCATGCTGAGATGAAGTTGGCTGAGAGCTGCGCTCGTCTGGATTACCTCCAACACATTAATATTAATGTCCCTAATAGGAACAGAGGCTCTGATCACAATAATACCGTGATGGAATGACTGCACTCAGGGCAGAAACAGACACGGCATATGCACGTGTGATGGAGTGGGGAACAGGGTGTGTGTGGTGAATATGGCACACATTTTCCTGGTGGAGGCTCTGCATGACCAAAAGGAAAGAGTGTCTCTATGGGGGCTAAGTACAGCTATTTTGTATAAGAGGTTTATAAGCCTTCATATGCATTTCATAACATTGTCATAAATATCTCACTGTAATGCTCAAATCAATGGGCAGCATTATTTATGGTTATATTTATGGTCATATTTATGTCATATTTTAAGACCATTGTGTCTCGTAATCCGGTTTATATTGGATATATTGATCAAAGTATAGTATCTTATAGCTGATATGTATATCTGGGATTTCTATGAATCAGATGAGTTATGGTCTTTTCATCTCACTTTACTCTTACACACGTATGCATGCACACACACAAACACACACACACACACATACATACATACACACACACACACACACACACACATACATGCACAAACACACACACACACACACACTTGTCCCTTTCATACAAACACACATATACATACATATACAAACATATACACACACACTATCTCTCATAGACACACAAATACACACACACCCTATCTCTTATACACGTGCTCTCTCTCTCTCACACGCACACACAGACATACACACACACACACACACACAACAGCACACACACATAAGCGCACGTTCTCTCTCTTCATCTCCTCACCCCACTGCACCTCTATAAAGTGAGCGTGACCTCATCTGAGGCCCATGGAGTTGGGGAGAGAGAGGAGCGCGTTCTGGATGTCCGTGGCGATGGAACCCCATTCTACTGGAGGCCAGACTAATGATTGTCTCTATTACCCAACGCCCTGGACGCTGGCGAGGTCCCCACAGGGTCCACCCCCCCCACCCCACCCCACCCCCGATCGCTCGCCCCAGACAGAGAGGGAGGTGAGAGGGAGGGTGGGAGGACTCTCCCTTGGCATGGGCTGAGCGAGTGCGGCACCTTATCTCCCGGCAGACACACACCCGGGATTACTTTTGAAGAAGCCCAGATTGGGCAGCGGGATAAAGGGGCCACGGCTTCACCCCTCATTCTCCGGACCTGCAGATAGGAGGGAATAATGTTATCCCCCATCTGATAGGGCTGACAAATACACTACTATGTTTTGGTCCCGCTCGTTTGTCTTGGCCTCCACAATGGATTCCTTGGCTGAGCGGAGCACAGCTGAATTGTTGTACGCGATGGTCTAAGTCAATATAGCATGTGAGGGAAACACAGGGGCAACTTATAGGGGGTTTGTGCTTGTGTTATGCATGTTGTATGCAAGGTGGATTGAAAATTCTCTCTCTCTCTCTCTCTGTATATGTGTGTGTGTTTGTGTGTGTGTGTGTGTGTGTGTGTGTCAGTGTGTGTGTCCATCCATGTGTCAGCAGTTAGGAGTGATATAGCAACTATGTGTGTTTGTGTCTTTGTTTGAGCATGTGCATCTGTGTGTCTTTGTGCATAATGTGTGTGTGTGTGTGTGTGTGTGTGTGTTTTCATTTGCAGCAAATGATTTCTTTACCAACCAGAGCGTGCATTGTACACACGTGTGCATTGTCTGGACCGGCCTATCAGCCTCTCCTCAGCACGGCGGGCAGGCAACAGGAAATGAACTGTGGACGAACGCCGGCGCCGGAGAAAAGCCCCACACTCAGCAGCTTTGAGTGGGCGAGAGAGAGAGAGCTGATACGTGACTGCTTGATTTATTGCGAAGAGAGCGCGCAACAAAGTACAATTTTCTACCTAGCTGCAAACAATAATTCATAATGATGCCCTTTCCAGATAGGAAACTGTTAGTCGTGCAGGTCTCGCCGCACTAAAGTGATGTTGATAAATGTGGGCAAGGCGCAGGTAACTACTTCTAAAAAACCATCAAGATTAGTTCCCTCCCTGGCGATAACTGTTGCTGACGCCCACTCACTCTCACTCGCTCGCTGCTGTAATGTCAGGGCAGGCAGAGAGGCTTCGCTCATGACTGTCACGGTAACAGACTCCAGCCCTTAAATAAAAGAGGCCGCACGTGAAGCTGCAGGACGTGTGGTTTTATGGGTGAGGTTAATATCTCTCTGTGCACACTCCCCCAAGTCGTGATTTATCTCGTAAGTGGCCAGTTCAGGTTAAAATATGATGGTAACCTCCTTTATTTTGATATGGCTGCTGCAAAACGGCAACAAAACTCTATAACTGTATTTTGTGTTGCAGATTTGACAGCTCGGAAATGATGACTTTGACATACCTTATTTAAGAAGATATATTTTATTTGCACTACAGGCAGCTGAACACATAGCTCATCTGGTTCGATTCACATCCATCATTTGTTCTTTTTATCTGATATTTTATCCAAAGGAAATGACTCCACAGACATGCATGAGCCTTCCTGAGGGATAATGTGCATACACATACTGTATGCATACCATCTCCTGGGAAATGCACTGTTGTCATTGGCACCTTACTCTGTAGCCACACAATGTCATACTCACAAATTCAGAATAATATACTCACATGTATTATGTATACATGTTCACTACAGCTCAGGTTGCTCCTTAAAAATGCTGTTAATTGATATTCAGACATTTCAGATTTTCTCTGATTTCTAATCACCACACCACAAGTTCATATAATGTTAGCATCTTTATCATGTTGTCCTTATTTTTACTGAATGGTTAGACCGACAGTTAGAGTGTAATGGTTGTTCTTCTCTTCTGTTACAACTGTAGACCTAGGCCACATTGTAACTTTCAGTAATATTTAGCAGCAGTATTCCCACACCCGCGACTCCAAAAAAAAAAGTCCCTCCTCTCCCATTTTCTGCCAATGTCATTTTTTTTTTCACTGGTTGTGACCTTTCAACTAGAAATACTTAGAAAGGGTTCTTTTAACAACGCCCATGCATCACTGTTTAATAGGGTGTCACCCAGCCGGCTCTCTGCTGCTGGAGAGTATTTGTATACATTTTTTATCGCCACATCTGCAGATTATGAGAAAACTAATTAGCTCAAGTCTTTGAACAGGCTGTTTCTGAAATCTCGGCGTCTTTGTTCCTGCTTCTATTTGCAGCTCTTTGAAAGTCAGGAATATAACTTTTTAAATAACAGTTCAATATCAAAACACTTGTGCACGGGCCAATATTCACAGCAACCTCGGAGCCAGTGTCACAAATACAATAACCACATGCCCAGATATAAAAAAAGAACAGATTATACAAACGACTGGAGTCAATTTTTTAAACATATTTTACAATAACAAATGACATGAATTTGATAGTCATTCGGCACTTGAAGGAGAAATATGGCAGATTTTTACATGGATCTTAATCACTACATGTCACTACATGATAGGAAAAATAACGGTACTAACGAACAGGAGTAGCTGCAGCTAATGGCCAGTGCTCCCATTGAGCTGCAATGCTAGGTCTGGGGGCATCATCTAAACATGCCTTTTTTTGCCTCTTAACAGACTCAAAATGTCATTAAAGGAAAATTCCGGTATTTAGCACTTTGAGTCCCTTTTCTGGTTTGTTTTGGATGAACTAGAGTGGTGGACACCGAAATTTTGACGAATGGTCCTGTCTCGACTTTTCTGACTCGTTTTGATTCGCCTTTGACTAGTCAGAGTGGCTGCCTGCAGGCATGCTCAAACATTTCCTAAAACAACCCTTAACGTTCGTTTTCAAAACTGTGCAACTCACCGAGTGGTTAGTGGTGTTCCTTGATTATTAAAATCAAATATATCAGCGCAATGTATGATTTCCAGCCGTCTTATTTGCTATTGTGGAACTATTTTTTCAGACACCTCACAACCGCGTATAAACTTCCGATCAATATTTGAGCCTGAAGCATAGACGATGGTGCAGTAATATCAATGTGCAATGAGTCTTCCAACAGAAATCAATGGGATGTCACATAATGGGGCAGCCGTGGCCTACTGGTTAGCGCTTTGGACGGAGGGTTGCCGGTTCGAACCCCGACCAGTAGGAATGGCTAAAGTGCCCTTGAGCAAGGTACCTAACCCCTCACTGCTCCCCGAGCACCGCTGTTGTTGCAGGCAGCTCACTGTGCCAGGATTAGTGTGTGCTTCACCTCACTGTGTGCTGAGTGTGTTTCACTAATTCAAGGATTGGGATAAATGCAGGGACCAAATTTCCTTCACGGGATCAAAAGAGTATATATACTTATACTTATACTTATATAAATGCCAATTAAAACACAACATAAACTGTATTTTGCTACGCTACTTGTTTTGGAACATCAACGAACACCACTAACCACTCAGTGAGTTGCACAGTTTTGAAAAGGAACGTTAAGGGTTGTCTTTTGACATGTTTGAGCATGCCTGTAGGCAGGGCTGGACTGGGACTAAAAAATGGCCCGGCATTTTTGGCCATGGTGGCCCACCATGATTATTTATACGTATGCTTTATTGTATGCTGAGGCACACGACATACCAGAGGATATATGCGCACATTTATCATCCATTTCGGGAAAGCAATGTTTCACTAATATTACATGATAATAATAACTGTAAGCTGTATCACCTGCAAACTATAACTTTATGGCAAGCTAAAATAACACTGTAATTTGGACACTGAGTCTACTCATAGCATTATTTTAAAAAACAAAGGCTATTAAAACACACACACACACACACAAACACTAGGGTGACCACCTCCAAACCAGCAAGGACGAGGTTGTGCACAAAACTCTATAGGCTACTATTGCAGTGTTTCCCATACATTGACTAATCTGTGGCGGGGCGTCACAAAATCAAAATCGGCCGCCACAGATTAATATTTTATGTTTAATTTAATTACATTTAAATTAAATATAAGATCAAATCCTTGCATCGCCATTGAGCTGCGCTTTTTACGCACGCAGCCTTTCCTTGCCCCGCCCTCTCTCGTAGCCGGCTGCCACTCCTCTGCATGTGCATTTAACAAAATATTCACGATTGTTGAAGGATTGTTGTTGCCACATAGAAGCATTGCATAGAAGACGTCTGGCTAAATTGCTATTAAATCCGCTTAGCATCGTGACCATGCTGTGCAAATTTGTTCAAAACTGCTGCATTGAAGTTAACTCTGCTAAGGTCTTATCACAACATAGTAGGCTACATTGAAGAGACTAAACTAAGTTACATTATGCAATCAAGCAGTATCTCAAAGCTAATGTTAGAATACTGTTTGGATGTCGAATTTAGCATGCTTAGCCTACTTACAGCTGCTTGTCAATTTCGTTGAAGGGCTCATTTTATTGACTCTGACACTGAATGTTTGCAAAATCCCGATGTAAATGGAAAAGTGTTTTCTAAACCCCCCCCCCCCCGGTTTAGAAAGTCAGCTACCGCCACAAATTGAATCCAATTCTGTGGGAAACACTGTATTATTATGCATGTAAGTCTGACTGAATAAAATGAGTCCTGTAATTATTTCCTATGATGAGCATTTACACGCTTTTAGCCTACAATCTCCCCAGATACTATTAAGTGAAGATACACACACAGGGGCGGAGCTACGTGGTGGCCAGGGGGGGCCACGGCCACCACTGGTCAAAGCTTGGCCACCCTGCTGGCCCCCCCAGCTCCGTTCAGTGAAAAGTAAAAAAGAAAAATATAATTGCTGCCGTTTTCGACGGCACTTTGCCAACACTTTGCAAAGCAGGGACTGAACCAATTACTGCACTCTATCTACGACCATTGGCCCAGTCAGGAAGTGTAGCCCACGGTTGTGATCAAATCGTGATAGGCTAGGCCTAGTGCAGCAGCAGCAGCGGGACAATTCAAGTCATCTGTTAAAAACACTGACTACTTCTTAACCTCATGCAGTAACAACATGAGTTGATGAGTTGGAACATTAATGCTAATAAGATGTTAGAATGTGTCACGAATCATAGCCAAGTGAGCTGCGTTGGGCTGTCCTGAGGTAGGCTCTGACATTGACGTGTGGGGCTGATCAGAAATAATCGGATGCCTGCGGTAACACTGTTACAAAAATATTTCGATAAAATTCAGGTGAAATGCAAGCATATTAGGCACATATCATGGCTCCAATAAAAGTAGGCTAATGGGGCCTAGGCTAGGCTACTTTATATAAAAAAACATAATTTGCTGACTGTGTGTGGTTCTTGCCATAGCTGGTCAGGCAGAGGCTGCTTTGCCTGAGTTCTTTGTTACATTGCTCCAGAACTGTTCATCGCAGCGAGATGAAACTTTAATTGCGTGACAGAGCAGAAGTGGGGCTTTCCAACGAGACTAAACTCTTGCCTGTGCGATCAAGTATGAAAACAAACAAAAAAATCATGAAATTAAATCAAATTGATTCATATTTATAGTTTACCTGCGCACCCATTAGGCTACTCTCGTTTGAATTACTCGCGAACCCGTGATCGCATAGATATGGCAAGCATATCAGAAGAAAGGAGAAACAGGGCTATCTATTGGTACCAAGTATATCGATGCTTCTGGGCTATAAAAACAGACAACGTGACTGCAAAATAACATCATGTACAAAAACCAACTATCGTTTGAATTAGGCCCTATTCACGAACCCGTGATCGGATAGATATGCCACGCATGTCAGATGAAAGAGGAGATACAGAGCTATCATTTGATACCAAGTACATCCTTCTGGGTTATAAAACAGACGAAATGACATCAAAATAATAACTTCATATAGCTCCACTTACCCCACGTTTGTGTGTGTTGTAGTGGCAAGGCATGTTCATAATCCAACGCTATCATGTGTTTCTCTATGGCAAAGTATGTTCATAATGCGGTTTTGAGATCCCAGCAAATTCCTGCATGGCATCCAATTCGAGACTCACATTGCATCCCAATTTATTCGACAAAAAAACACCTTTTTGCCTTCACTTTGTTCATGACAATGCAGTAAAAAGTTGTTTTAGAATCATCATGAGTGTACACACAGAACACGCAAACTCGTGTTCAGTCAGGTCAGATCAGTTCGTGTCACAGATATGGAGCGCAGAAAGGGCCTTTTTCATTACTAAATAAAAATGGCATTTATTTCTGTAAGGCGCACACCACATGTCTGTAAATTGCTCAGCCCCAAAGCCCCCCTCCACCATGGTTCTTATATTGCCAGATTCAGGACAGTCTGCCCTACACATACATGAAAGTCATGTCCAGCTGACAGAGATACATTTCAAAATAAGAATGGTATAATATGCTTTTTGTCTTTGTATTATTTAAAAATCAAAATTAAATCAATGCAAGTATTAATATGAATTGGTGGCAGATCTGGGTAGCCTAGACTGTTCTGAAAAAAATATAGCATGTGTAAATGGCACTTACAATGACCAGGATAAATGCTTATAACTAAAGGTAGTGGAAAAGCCCTTAAAACAGTCTAGGGTTCTAAGGGTAAATTTCTTAATTCAGAGCCATGTTACTTACAGCCAAGTACTTGAGAGTGGAGTGGATTAGAGAGTGGATAAGAGTGGATATCAGAAAGAAATATAGTTTGGCCATCAGTATAAGATTAAATATCTGAATACAATATTTGTAGTATTTATTATTGTTCTTTAACATCATTTGAATAAGACTGATTAAGTAAGGTGCATTATCATAATGTACTTTTTTATAGCATTGGCTTATGGAAAATGATTTGGAGTGGACAACAAACTGACCTGTGTATCAGTGTTGGCTTTACACAATTTATTACCATTATTAAAATAGGCTATCCTAATCTTCAAAACTTTTTGAGTAGTTTTTAAATAGTAGTTTTGATTCCCAAGTGCCACCCCAATAAAAAGTCTGGACCCAGCTGGCCCCCCCTATAAAATAATCCTGGCTACGCCCCTGTACACACATCCCAAAACATTTTCATTGTTACGGGTTATCATAATTTCTATGTCATTCTAGTGTCTATACGCCCGATGGCCAGTCCATGCCTGCCTGTAGGCAGCCACTCTGACTAGTCAAAGGCGATTCAAAACGAGTCAGAAAAGTCGAGACAGGACCAATCGTCAAAATGTCGGTGTTCGCCACTCTAGTTCATCCAAAACAAACCAGAAAGGGGACTCAGCCCATAGACAGCTTAGCCCATAGAGTCTGGTTGCTGCTCACTTTTGATAAATTAATCCACCGCCTCTAGCCTCATTTGCGCCACATTGATTGAATATTTTGCACAATCATATTTTGTCAATTAAAGAATGTAATGACCTGTTGCCATCTTGACATTTCTGTTTCCTATTAAAAACAAACTATATAGCCTAGTGTAACAGATGCCAGCTAGCTTAGCTGTGCTTGTGGAATGTTGGTAAACCTCCGACGCCTCAAGAGTGCTGCTGGCATGCGAGCCACCTAGCAGAGTGGAGTTTTAAATAACAAGATGCATCGGTTCATGTATGCTTAGCTTAAGGAGAACGATACATTGAAAACTCAAATTCGATTCTACAAAGGCAAAGTAAGTAAACTCCAAACTGTAGGCTATTGAGTGCAGGGCAGACCTAAATCATGGCAAGAACTCCAAGAATCAAAGGAAGTGTTCACCTACAGTCTGATGCCTCTCCAAACGCAGAAACGAAGCGCAATCACGCCATTACATTAAGACATGTTAAGAAAAAAATCATATTTTGCTGTAATCCAATGACACGAAAGAAAGTAGCACAGCAATCAGTAGGCCTAGATACACAAAAAGGGTCATATAGCCAGGCCTACGTGCAGGGCCAGGTTAAGGTCATCTGGGGCCCGGGGCAGAGCCCCCCCCCCATTTTTTTTCAATATATATTACTATTATTATTATTATTATTATCAATATACATAAGACAGAGAGAGAGAGAGAGAGAGAGAGAGAGAGAGAGAGAGAGACAGAGACAGAGGCAATTAAATTATGACAAACATAATGTAAAAATGAAATTTGCATTTATATGGTGGAACCGTATAACCAACATAATAACACAATTGTACCAACATACAAAAAACAAGTAGCCTACAAACATGGGGCAATGCACACAAAAAAAATCAACCATGAAATATTACATTATTACCATCAATTACTTCAACTAAGGCTTGAAAACTTCCAGTGGTACCCAGGTCAGACTAAAATGTGCAACTCCCGAACTCTGAACTCATGAAACATTGTAGCCTAGAGTTTGGCGTGCACGCACACAGCCACATCATGATGCATTGTAACACGCTGTCTGTAATACACTGTAACAAGCAGCCCTAGCCAGCCACGACGTCAAATACATTGAAACATGCAGTCTTGCGCACGCACACAGCCCAACCACATCAAATACAAACAAGGGGGGTGTCGAAGCCGATAACAGTAACGTTGTCAGGGACAGGGGTAGCATGCCTAGACGTGGACTTATCACTATTTTGATCCTCGTTTTGAAAAAAGTGAACAGGGCGCCTGCAGGAATGAATGCGATGGTACGCATACACCCACCTAACTTTCAACGCTTTGATAATATTTGTCCCGGTTAGGTTCCTGCATTGGTCAGTTAAAAAGTAGCCTACTGTAGTAGGCTAATAACATCCACATGCAATATCTTTATAACAACAACGCCTAACAACGACCTATTTATTTGGACAACTTTGTATAGCCCTATAAAGGCAAAAGTTACCTAATTTTGTTCTAGCGAAGGCTACGTTGTATGGCTAAACAGTGGTAATGCTAGCCTACGTTTTGACAAGCAATAATCTTGCCTACCTTGTCCTTGCGGCTTGCCCATTTGAAATAACTCCTCTCGCTTTGCTGTCTCCATCCTTTCTGTTTACGCACGCACACAGGGGAAATTCTCTGTCGTTGAGTAGCCTGGCTGATACGCACAGTGCGTACGTACGGCCGTGGTTTTGGCGCGCCTTACTGAGAACTGGCTGAAGCTCTCTCTTTTTTCGAGATCCGCTTTCATATTTCCTCATATATTGTCTCATGCAAAGTCATTGTTGTCTGTGATAGAATGCATTGTTACGGGCAAAGACAGGCAGTGTTGGGAGGGTTACTTTCAAAACGTATTCCGTTACAGAATACAGAATACATGCCCAAAAATGTAATCTGTAACGTATTCCGTTACGTTACTCAATCTGAGTAAAGTATTCTGAATACTTAGATTACTTTCGCATTGAATTGCATTTTATAAGTGTAGGAATGCGGCCATCAAATCCTGCTTAGGCCTACTAAACAGGCCTATTCTGGTGTGTTCTTCTGTTCCAAATGGCTTAAGTGTTAGGCCCACATAGGAGAATGTAAAGGCAACTAAGCTACCTGATACAACTTTAAAATAGCAAGGTGACCACTAAAACTACAGCAGGCGACTAGGCTAATTAAAACAAACAAAATAAATAGGCTACTTTAAGGGCGTAGCCAGAAATTATAATTAAGGTGTGCCTGTGAGATTTTTCGGTGGCATCAACCCAGTACAAGTGAGGGGCGCATATGACAGGTGGAACGCAAATGACTTGTAAATGTAAACACTCTGGGCTAGGCTACTGTATAATGAACGTGATCGCGTAATGACAATCAAAAACCGCACGTTAAAATATGCTAGGCCTACTCGCAAGAATAATTATTCAGAGGCTGCACCATATAATTCATTTTAAAACATAAATGTAGATCTAATTAGAAAAAAATAATAATCCATAAAGCTATTTTAAGTTAGAATAAAAAACTTAGAATGCAGTGCCTATTTTAGAGATTGGTTTTATTGTAGGTCTAAATCAACACGTGAACTAGGCTTTGCTTGCTTAGCAAACTGTGTAACCGATTGGCCGAAGTAGCCTGAGCTATTAATACTTGGGAAAATATCCTTTGAACAGACATCAGGAACCACGATCAGTGAGGAACAGGAGTTACCTCCACTTACTTTACTCCTAATTTGCTGTGCAGTCATTTCAGGGTCTCCGATGACGCGTCCATAATGCGCACTGGCTGCGCTTTGAGGCTAGTGCAAGACGGCAGGGCTTGGATTTAAACATGTAAACAATTTCATCATAGATTGCTTTCAGGAGCTTCTGGGAAATGGAGTTGCCTTAATTTATTTAGAGAGTGAACAAACTTATGAAACAGAGAAGTATCGTCATGTAATCCATTGATTTCAACAATGTAACTGTATTCTAAATACCAACTATTTAACTTGTAACTGTATCGGAATACAGTTACTCATAATTTGTATTCTGAATACGTAACGCCGGTACATGTATTCCGTTACTCCCCAACACTGAAGACAGGTGACGATAAGACACTTGTTTTCTGTTTTAAATGTCCCGCGCCGGGGCCCCTTAGTGGCTGGGGCCCGGGGCAGCAGCCCCTTTGCCCAATGCCCAAACGCGGCCCTGCCTACGTGCGTCACATTCACCAGCCAGTTCCAAACAGGTGAACAAGGCTTCGCCACTTTGCGGTTTAAACAAAGTTAAAAAGTCCAAATTGACACACAACGCAAAATCAATTAGTAAGCTGACAGGACATTTACATACATTGCATTTAGGCAACCTTTATTGCAACGTTGGCACGACAAGATGTCCATACTAGTGCAACAGTAATTTTCGTTTTTTGCGTCCTGCATGCCTCATCAGGTTGGCCGTAATGTCGCTTTCGATGTGAAGGATCGCAAGAGAAGAAAACCTGGCTGCTCCCATCATCAACCGCAGCTCGTTCCTTATATTGTTCTTTTGTGTTATTATGACCGCCGCGCAGCGAAGCAGCGGTCATATAGGTTTAGTCAGATTTTTTTTTTTTTTTTTCGCATACCCAAATTTCCGTCAATGATTCCCGGGACACTGAAAGACTGGGGTACACGAAACTTGGTGGGCATGTATCCCCACATGGATAGCATGGAACCATCGTTTTTCGTTTTGATCTGTAGCCCCCCTGCTGGACTGGACCCCCCGAAAGGAGGGTAGGGCAGACACAGTTTTCTGTGAATATCTCGAAAACCGTAGGGTTTAGGAGGACCATTTTTCTTGTATGTTGATCTCAAGGGGCCATGTCAACCTATTCCATAACCACTCATTTCATGTATAGCGTCACCTAGTTAAACACAAAAAAGTAAAAATGAGGTGTTGTAATTGAAGGTATCTGTGACCTAACATAGTCAAAACTGCACGAAATTGGAAGTGTAGGATCATTATGACACCCTCTGTATGCACGCCAAGTTTTGTGGAATTCCGTTCATGGGGGGCCACACAATAAATTAATTTATGTTACTATACACCAACTGGCCTGTAGGTGGCCAGAGACAGTTTTCTGTGAATATCTCGAGAACCGTAGGGCCTAGGAGGTCCACCTTTTTTAGGTATGTTGGTCTTAAGGCATGTCAACCCATCCCATTACCACTTATTTCATGTATAGCGCCACCTAGTTAAAACAAATTAAAAAGCAAAAAATGTGGTGTTTTCATCACAATATCTCTGGCTGACAAGGTCAAAACTGCACGAAATTAAAAGTGTAGGATCATTATGACACCCTCCGAATGCATGCCACGTTTTGTGTACTTTCGTTCATGGGGGGCCTTACAATAAAATAATTTATGTGTACATTTAGTGACATACACCAACAAGGATTCCCGGGACACTGAAAGACCGGGGTACACAAAACTTGGTGGGTATGTACCCCCACATGGATAGCATGGAACAGTCATTTTTCGTTTTGATCTGTAGCCCCCCCGCTGGACTGGACCCCCCGAAAGGAGGGTAGGGCAGACACAGTTCTCTGTGAATATCTTGAGAACTGTAGGGCCTAGGATGACCATTTTTTTCCGTATATTTGCCTCATGTTACCCATTTCATGTGCACACATGTGCACAAACAGATACACACACACACACACATACATTCACAGTAATCATACGTATGACACATACTCACACAGTAGACATATGTATGCTTGCATGCACAGGCACATACTCAGGCACACACATACACACACACACACACACACACACACCCACACACATAACATAAACATAACACAAACAATCAAGAATTTCTCAGAATTATGAACAGGCAAGATGGAGGTGGGGTTGTATAAAATGAATTTTACATGTGAAATCTATGAACTAATCATGTTTTGGTACTTGTTGTCTAGCAGATACCAGTGAGAATTGAGTGTGGATAATGCAATTTAGTGAGACAGTTAGAATCATATAGGCCTTTCAGCATGATTTCTTTTTGTGGAAAAAATGTGCTGGACTGGGCGGCGGTCATATTTTGTACCGCTCTGTGGTACATCTAGTTTCCCTTGAATCAGTCGCTGAATTTCAGACAGCAATGTTGTGAGGTACTTCCCAGGTAGTAAGCACAATAATTATAACTGTCTTTGGATTTCCCCCCAGAATTAAAGACAACAATATTTTTCATCCTAACATTTTTTAATGCTTTAAAAACAGACACCACAGTCCAGGATTGATACAAACTAGTCTGAGTTATGAGGTACTTGCCAGTTAATCAGCACATTACATAACTATAACAGTCCTTGAATTTGCCCCCTTAATTACAGAGTAAACTGCAAAGTTGATTACAGGAGGAGAGGACAGAATCAAGAAAATTATTTCTTCCAGTATTCCATATATTCCAGCAAGGAATGAGACGTATCATTTGGAATTACAACAACAAATATAATTTATGTAAATCAGTTTTATAGCCCAAGTATACTTGCATATACAAGGAATTTGGTCTCTGCATTTATCTCATCCATGAATTAGTGAACACACAGTGAGGTGAAGCACACAATGAGCACACATGAGGTGAAGCACAAACTAGTGTTCACTTGCTACAGTGGCGCTCGGGGAGCAGTGAGGGGTCAGGTGCCTTGCTCAAGGGCACTTCAACCATGGTTGTGGGCATGAGAGAGCAGTGCTCTTCAACCACATCCTACTGGTCAGGGATCGAACTGACAACCCTTTGGTTTCAAGCTGGAAGCCCTAACCAGTAGGCCATGTGGGACACGGATACAAGGAATTTGTGCTCTGCATTTTACCCATTCGGGGGTAGTGTACAAGGGGGGAGTGGGGGAGTGTACAACATACCCACACAAACAGTGAACACCCAATCAAACACAAACACCCTAGAGCAGTGAGCATACTAGGAGTACACACACACACCCGGAGCAGTGGGCAGCCCTTGATCTGGCGCTCAAGGGCACCTCATCCATGGATATGGATGTGGGAGAGCACTGTTAAGTCACTCACTTCATTTTTCCTACCAGTCGGGGATCGAACTGGCCACCCTTCAGTCACAAGTCCGATTCCCTAACCAGTAGGCCATGGAAGCCCAGAGTAATTGACATTAATGCTATGGCTGACAAATTAGGAGACAAATGTTATGATTTGTTGGCTGTTCATGTATTGTTTGGTTGTGACATTGTGTCATATCCATATGGCAAAGAAAAAAACTCAGCAATCAATTTGATGCGCAAGAGGAATCTTGATTGGAAGAATTTTACAGATGTACTGTAGAAGCTGATGAGCATGAAGGCAGGAATGGATTTCCTTTCTTGCCTCTACTATGGAAAGACTTTTGAAAGCCTCAGTAACTTGAGATAAATTCTATTCACCAAGAAAAGAGACCATCCTAAAATAAAGAGTCTTCTTCCAACAAGAGAATATGCAGTGGAACACATCAAAAGTCTTTCTGTGGAGAGCAGCTGACAAAAAAAAAAAAAACACCTCCTGTGCCTGTTCATGGCAACACTGACATTGTACCCAAAACAGTTCTACAGCTTGTTGTTTGTGGATGCAAGGCAGTGCCAGCATGCTCCAGGCCCTCTTGCTGCTGTCAGTCAGATGGACTACCATGCACCACCTACTGCCATGGCAAAGGTGGTGAACAGTGTGCAAATAAAAATTTGAAGATGGCTACACTTTCTGTGGAGGATGCCATTTTGAGTCAGGCAAAAAAGGCATGTTTAGATGATGCCCCCAGACCTAGCATTGTAGCTCAATGGGAGTACTGGCCATTAGCTGCAGGTGTTACTCCAGTTCGGTAGCACTGATTTTGGTCGTTATTTTTCCTATCGAGAGTATTTGGCGACGTCTAACGATCAAGATCTATATAAAAATCGGCCGGATTTCTCCTTTAAACCCATAACATTTGCAATTCCCTTTAAATGAACTCATGCACGATGCAGAATCACATGTATGTGTATTTTCTCATTTATTCGCTGTGTAGCAGTAATGTCCTTATCCTGTCTTGGGCATGTAGCTTCTCTGCTGGATGCCTACAAATCCTTTGATGTGTGTGGGTGAAGTGTGTGGTCTGATGTACAAGGCCTCACCTGGCATGCCCATGGCCAGGGGTGACAAGGCGGCCCTCCTGTCTCTGCCAGGGTAGTGTGTGTGCCCGCAGGACGGGATCAGGCAGCTCTATGTGTGTGTGTGTATATGTGTGTGTGTGTGTGTGTGTGTGTGTGTGTGTGCGGAGAGCTTTGAGGTGCTGCTTGACTGGCCTTCTGCCTTTACCTCTGCCAAGATGCACCCTCTCAGAATGAACAGAGACAAAAGACAAGAGAGGCGGGGGGTTATGAGGTGTGTGTGTGTACAGTATGTGTGTGTGTGTGTGTGTGTGTGTGCAAGACAGAGAGAGCGTGTGTGTGTGTGTAGGTGGGTGAGCTTTTTGGAAGTCTTTCTTTGAGAGCCTTGTGTGGCCCTTGAGGGAGTGTGCTTGTGATAGTTAAGGGCCCTGGGGCCCCTGTCACAGCACAGCAGCGTAGGCAGAGGGCTGCCACCAACCTCGGCCCCAAGACAAGTCTGCGGAGGTGGGGCCAACAACACACACACACACACACACACACACACACACACATACACACACCACCTACCATCTGAGCTAAGCAGCCACTTTCTGAAGAGAAACAACAGGACCCGTTTGACTTGGTCATGTGCTATGGATTACACACTCTAGTCTAAAATGAGGGTAGAAGGACTACGATGGTGCGATGGAGTTTTTTTTATTTTTTATTTCCTCTTTGTGCTCAACAACCTTAAAATGACTTTAGCTACAAATACAGTATGTCACTGGTAACATTAAAATGAATGAATAATTAATCAATCATGTTACAAAAAGGACAAGACCTACCAGTTTGCAGATTTGACAAACACTATCCTCATTAGTCCCTATTAGAGGATCATCTTGGGTATTTCTTCAAAGATATTAGGTAGCGTGAGCAAACCTTGGTAAATCAAGGGCCTTAACATGGCAGAACACAGAAAAGACTTAATATGCAAAAGGGAATGATTATGGAAATGAAATGCATACAGTATCAATGCACTGTGCTCCCGTCAAAGGTAAATCCGCTCTGAAACCCGAAGGAACTTATCTCAGGTGTGCGATACCTTTAAAAAGCCAGCCTTAATGATGTCGCTTTGGAAAATGAGTTGTAATGTAATGTAATCGGTTTTAATGGACAGACCTGATCTTTTTCTCTTCCATATTACTAGGGAGTCATTTGGCCCTGTCGGTTGAGC
>NW_027468689.1:20356157-20368657 GCF_046254945.1 Alosa pseudoharengus | reverse complement strand
TACATATTGTGAATGTGGATAATGCAGTGTGACTTGTGAATGTTAAAAGTTGCAGTTGGTGAATAAACTCTTTTGAGAGGTGGATAAACTCTAATAAGAGGTGCAGAAACTCTATTTCTGAAATTTCAGAGGTGGATAAACTGTGTTGAATCCTGAGAGGGGGATCACAATCATTACAATCATCAGTCATACCACCCATACCATATCCAACATTTTCTCTCTTCTTTCTCTCTCCTTTCCTCTGTCTCTCTGTTTCTATCTTTCTCTCTCTCTCCCTCTCTTGCTCTTCAGAGGCACCTAATTACGGATCCCTGACTCATTTACATGGCTACGTTTGATCTAAATTACACTCCAAACCGCACCAAATTAGGATCATCTGTGAATGGGATTTTTTCCCTTCTTCTTCTTCTTCTTCCACCCTCTCCTCTCCTTGCCCCTCCTCTCCTCTCCTTGCCCCTCCCTCTCCTCTCCTTGCCCCCCTCCTGTCCATGCCCCCCTCCTCTCCTCTCCTTGCCCCTCTCCTCTCCATGCCCCCTTCTTCTCCTCCCGCCCCCCCTCCTCTGCTCTCCTTCCCTGAGTCTGGCAGTGGCAGTGGTGGTGGTGGAGGCAGCCACTCCTCTGGAGGGCACGTGTTCAGATGATGAGGGGGATTAGAGGGCTGCAGTCGTCTCCCGAGACCTGGCCTGGGACGCCTCACACACACTCACACACACACACACACACACATCTCCCACCCCCCAAACTGCACTGGGGGACACCGGGAGAAGGGATATGGGGTGAGGGAAAGAGACCGGAAGGACTAATTCATTGTGGACAATTAATGTATCCCTCGGACGTAGACGGTTCCCAGAGCTTGTCCTCAGCCTTCCAGGGGGTGTGATTCCCAAAAAACATTGTTGAACTGCTCCCATCGTTTTAAAATCAGTCTTTTGCAATGGCTACAGTGGTGGCGCTGCAGCTCTTTAAGCAAAACCAGAGCCAAATAGGCCGGACAGTCTCTGAACAGCCTGCATGTGAAGTGGTGGCGTGAGTGGCTTAAACGTCATAGAAACCAAGTCTCCCGTCTGCCAATCACAGCCAAGGACTGGTCCTCCCAGCCTAAAGTGATGTCACAGTGTCGCTTGTTCAGAAGTGTGATGAACTGTTTACAATTACGCAGGGTGAACATGGTATGTGAATCAGAATTAGAATTAACAATCTATTACACAATGCATGTGTGCTAAACATGTGCTGGATAAATTTTGGAAAACTTTGGAAATTCACTGAAACATAGAAACTGCTGAAAAGCAACAAGCTATTTTAAAGTGAATGTGATGAAATGGAGTTCTTTGTTCTTAACCAGAGAAAGTGTGATTCTGATTTGATAGCTGTCTGTATTAGGCTTAACTTGAACATTGTCTTTTAATGGATCAAAGTTTGTTGCATAGGCCAACAAAAACAACAAAAATCCAAATGGAATTCCCCATACAGACCCAGTGCATGTGGGGTAGCAGTGGAGGAGTGTGGATGGTGGATGAACTATTGTTGAAGAATTTGTGTTCAGTCTCAGTCTCTCTCTGTGTGTGTGTGTGTGTGTGTGTGTGTGTGTGTGTGTGTGTGTGTGTGTGTGCGTGTGTGTGTGTGTGTGTGTGCGTGTGTGTGTGTGTGTGTGTGGTTGTGTTTGAAGGCTGGGGGATGGACTTGTGTGTGCTCCAGCCATGTCCTGGTCCAGCTGGAAGCCCAGTTAATACAGTGAACCTGTGAGAGATGGTAATCCCAGGGCTTCAAATCTGCACAGAGCCTGCACTCCTCTGCCTCCTGTGGCTCGCCTGTGACTCACACACACACACACACACACACACACACACACACACACACACACACACACACACACACACACATGCTCACCTCTTGTCTCTGATTAACACACACACACACAAACATAAAGATGCACAGCTCTCGTCTGTGACACACACACACACACGCACATATCTCAGACAACAGCTGACACTACAACAGACCTGGGCCAAATGAGGGCCAGAGACAGCTGCGGTGGGTGATAGGACGGTGTGTGTGTGTGTGTGTGTGTGTGTGTGTGTGTCAGGGTACATCTTTACATGCTCACAAAAACAAACGAGTTTGCCAAGAAATGAGCACAGGAGAAGCATGTGGTGGTGACTGCATATGGGTACACTGCATCTGTGTGTGTGAGCTTTTGACTGTTTGTGTGAGTGAGTGTGTGTGTGTGTGTGTGTGTATGTGTGTGTGTGTGTGTGTGTGTGTGTGTGTGTGTGTGTGTGCATTCGTATAAAATATGGGAGACTAAATCATAGTTGACATGCATTTGATCACATCCCCAAACAGTCATACACTGTGGCATCTGAAAACACAGAGCCATAACATGCAGGAATGCAGGTGTAGTTCTGTTTGGACGTCTGTCTACGGCCAGATGAAAACTTGAACAAATACATATACATATCAAAGGTGCTGTACTTTATAGCCTGGTTTCCATTGTTTGGTCACTTGAGCCCGACGTCTAGTGGACGTTGTGCTTTGTTGTGGCTTGGCTCTCTTGATTTGGTGTAGGCGGTAAAGCCTCCCCCTGCCGCCGACAGCCTGGCTTCAATAAGCAGCTTGCTCTAAACTCTACGTATTGTGATGATGTGGTCAAGGAAACCAGACTTTTCTCTTTTTTTTTAACTGTACCTTCACATACCAGCATTCTATTTATTTTGGTCTTGTGGGTGCTTTGTGGGAGTGGCACTTCCTTGAGCTTTTCCGCGACTCCCTGTAATTCCGCACAGTGGTACTGTGACCCTGGAGGAGGGGAAAAAAACCCAACATACCAGGTATAGTAGGCTTATAGCAGCTTCCAAGCAGGCTTTTGATCGTAGAGTTTGTTGTGTTTAGCCTTGATTCCTCCATGATTACCCTGTGAGAGCCGAGCCAATACAAACAGTTTGATTTGATGAATTCAGACTCTCAACTTAGGTGAAGAGAAAGGCACGGCAGCTGGGCTTGTAAGACATTCCTGATGAATAAACCATACGAGGCATTTGCACATTATTGACTGATTTGTTATCTTCAGGTGCTGTTGTTATTGGTGTTCCCAATGGCTGATTGTGTTTTGCCTCTGATTGAGAGACGCTGTTAGAAGTTAATACCCATTCAAAGATGCCAGTCACATGGGTGTCCATGTATCACCATGATGGCCACTATGGATTTGGAACAGACAACACAAAGTACTTTCATATGATCGGACATGAATATCTGCTATGCACACTGGACATACAGAGTTCAATGTAAATGGCCATTTACATTTACAGTTGTTCCTTCACATTCTGATGCTATTTCTAGGTAATTGTTGAATGTTTTAGACCCCGTTTACACGTACATGGTTATTTTGAAAAATTGAGACATTTCCCTTTATTCGTTCCCAACGTCACTGTATCCACCAGAACTTGCACCTGCGCCAAAAATGTGACCTATGTTTACATTTTGTTTAAAAGAGTTGAGCTTCTCGTTACACTGCCACCTACAGGTTTGGCATGCTCTTGACGGCATGTATACACGGTTTAGTGTAAACAAAAAATAACAGGTGTGCACAATGTTATTTTTGAAAACGGAGAGGGTGAAATGTCCGTTTATGAAAATAGCCGGCCACTTGTAAACGTAGCCTTAAACTACAAAAAAATGCATAGCACCTTTATCGACCTGGGCAATCAGAGGTACTATTGTTTTACATAATGATTACGATTGATGATACGATTATAACGATTACTTGTGTTTATGCAAATCAGTTGTTGGAAATCATAATTGAAATATTCTCTGTGATTCTGCTTATCCCACGGTTATGCTCCCACTTGTATTTTTGCTTAATTTTAAAATATAATAGTTAGAACGTAATATAAATCACCTCTACAAGACGTCCTGGGTACCTCTGTCCTTTAGGATATAAATGGACAAAGCATCACATAATTACAATTAGAAGAAGATGTAATCAGTGAATATCATCAGCTGCTGTTGGTTAATGAGATGTGTAGGTGAATGGACTGATAATACATTTGATTGCTGAATTAAAGGTTTTCTGCCCAGGATTTGGTATTGTAAATATGGACCAGTTATATCCTTGATTAGAAAATTATCTGGCACAGTAAATATATCAAAAACCATATTTTTCACCTCACATAACATATGAAGCTTAGACAAATTTGTCAAAGATATGGTCAAACAACACACACACACACAGTCACACACACACACACACACACACACACACACACACACACACACACACGCAGTATCACTAACCTCTAACACCATTTTGTGGTGTGTTAGCATGTCCATGCATGGCTACGGTGCAGCTCTGAACATGTGTGGTAGCCAGAGGCAGTTGGAACAGTGACAGAGATGTTCCATGTGCCCCCCTCAATTTACTAACCGGCCCTCAGCGCAGGACCACGGCATCCCTGACCCTAATAAAAAAAGGCCCCAGGGTCAATGGCATTGAGCACCAACTCCTATATCCTGTTGTTCTCTGGTCAAAATTAGATGCTAATTAATTAGCATTGGCATCTTAAGCAATGCATGTCAGCTTGGATTTGGGATATCAATCTGTTATCTGATCAAACTGAACGCTCTAAGGCCACCACTGGCTATCTGTGTGTGTATGTGTGTGGGTGTGTACATGTATCTGTGTGTTTGTGTGTGTGTGTGTGTGTGTCTGTATGTGTGTTTCTGTATGTGTGTGCACGCATACATGTGTGAATGCGTGTGTGTGTGGACAGTACATGTATCTGTGTGCACGTGTGTGTGTGTGTGTGTGTGTGTGTGTGTGTTTGTGTGTGTGTCTGTGTGTGTATGTATGTGTGTGCATGTGTGCGGGGTGATAAAATATTTATTTCTCTTTTTTGTGTAAGATTGTGCGTGCGTGTATGTGTGTAAGTATGTACATTGCGTTCCCCCTGTATGCCGGTAAGGTGATTGCTACATGCCCCACTGAACATGCTACATGCTACATGCCCCCCACCCGTAGCATTCTCCCATTTGCATTCTGAGGTTCAAAGTCCTTAGGCTGCCAACAAACACAAGCACTCATAAGGTTGTGTGTTAATAGTGTAGCCCTGTGCAGCTTGTGTTGTCTTAACATTGGTTAACCAAAAATCACACACTGCCGTAGAAGCGCATCAGCTGTATATAGAATAGATGCTAGGCTATTATCAGTTGCTCTGGACGGAGTCTATCCTGGATTACACCCCACCATCAACAGGGTAAAGGGAAATGTTCATTGCCATTAAGCAGAAATAATAAGCATGAGGTCGAAGGGCTTCAGAATAACTCTGGCCTTCCCCCGCAGGTCTTTCAAGTTTATAAAGTCGTGTGTTAGCGGTGGTTGACATTAATCAGCATTCTAATTGCCTCTTACCTCCGATTGGGAGGATGCTTCTCTCTTAGCATGTATTTTTTCCCTAAGTTAAATTAGGTCTTAAGTAAGGAGCACACTTTCTAGTAAGCTTCTATGATCGAGTCATTAAAACAAAGTTATGTTAATAATGATAACAGCAAAATCAACAGCAATATCAACAACAACAACAACAACAACAATAATAATAATAATAATAATAATAATAATAATAATAATAATAATAATAATAATGTGGTGATGAGGATGATGAGGATGATGCTTACCCTCAG
Source organism: Alosa pseudoharengus (assembly GCF_046254945.1). Classification (NCBI taxonomy): domain Eukaryota; kingdom Metazoa; phylum Chordata; class Actinopteri; order Clupeiformes; family Clupeidae; genus Alosa; species Alosa pseudoharengus. Next base: position 20,362,984 of record NW_027468689.1, on the reverse strand, counting down.
CTTCTCTCTGCTCCTGTTACTACATGAGCATTAAGAAACATTAAGGTTTAAATACTCCCCAAGCTTCAGTCATCCGAGCTGATTAATGCATTCTCATTAATAAACTTCCCGTAATTACATTTCCACCTGCAACTGATGCTAGTCTGGTATCAATTAGTATCTGTGGCTGCTGAGCCCATGGAACTTTATCTAGGCTCGTTAAGCTCATTTGTTGTCGATGATCTCAGTGGCATCACACATCTGTCGACTTTCACCTGCATGGTGGTGACTCCTGGTGGGTGTCAGTTTGACATATTCTTTGTACATATGTAATTCTTGTGAAACCCAACTCACTCTCTCTCTCTCTCTCTCTCTGTTCTCACTCTCTATAGTCCTTTGTAGTTATTTTATACCACTGTGTCATCTTTGTTTCAATTAAAACTTATGCTTGATTAGAAAATAAATATCAGTTTTTTTCTTTTAAAAAAAACAAAAAATAAACACAGTTGGCTTGTTAAAACAGCGTGAAGTTGACCTTTTCATAAAGATGGTGACACTAGTGGAAGGTCAGTGGAATCAATGAATGGCATACCCCAAAGTGGATGTCAATCTCAGCCGTGAATATGATTCTGTTTATGCATAATTATCAAGCAACAATATCACTAAGGGGGAATATAGCATAAAATTATGTTGACTTTCTGAATTTCTATTTGAAAGCAATTAACGATTGGTTTGTTTATATTCTAAATCATTTTAATACTTAAAAGAAAACATACCTTGATTTACCATTTTATCTCTGCCTTGTTTTGCTGTTTACCCATTCAGCAAACTCTTTTTCATGGGATCTGTATTTTTACTCCTTGCTTTCCTACAAGAACTTAGACCTATTTGCAAAAGGCCACCAACTTGAAACACTCTCAGGCAACATGACAGGCAATTTGACAATCACATAGACATACAGTGCTGTATCTCCAGCCAAGGAATATAGTAAGCTGAGTATCTAACATACATTGAACCGATAATATCATGCAGTGCATAGCTTTAGAAATACACAATATATCCACACCCCACAACAAAGTGGAGTGGGATTCCTCCCTTCTTATGGTGAAAGAACTTGAGCCCACAGATGAAGTGATCTTGTAAAAGGGCTGACTGTTCTACGTTTGAGGAAGGCTTGATCCTGCCGTACTGCTTTAATCAAGATGGTTCGGTTCGCCTCTGACAACTTGGACCCGTGCCCCCACCACAACCCTCCATTGTGCTCCAATTTTGCCCATAATGGTTCCTCAGGCAGCATGCTGGCTCTCTCTCTCTCTGTCTTTTTTTTTTTTTTCGACAAGCAAGTCACTCAGTATTGACTGCCATTGTCTTCCAGCCAAGCCTCAACTCAAGCAGAAATATTTCAAAGCGCTCAGTGTCCCGGGCCAATCCCCTAACTACACCAAGCCTATTTAAACAACATATAATAAAGCATACCTTTTTGAGGCTTTGAAAGCCATGTGTCAGGCAACGAAAAGACTCATTTTTACCCCCTTTCCTCCTTCATGAAAACAGCAACCATCTGGGGTATTGATCTGCTGCACCCTCATAGCGCACGATATTGGTGAGCATCATTTCAATGATGTTAGCTACAGTAAGTGTGTGTGTGTGTTTGTGTATGTGTGTGTGTGTGTGTGTGCACAAAGCCTGAGCTGTCAGTGGAAACTGGAAACCCTTCACGAAGGCCGCCAGGTGAATATACGAGGGGATATTAATGTCAACTGCGATAACTGTAAACATGAAAGACATCTTCACCTCTCCTCTCAGGCGTGTCACGCCATCTTTTTTTCACTGAGCAATGAGAGGGAATTGAGTGATACTATCACGTGCTAAAAGGGTGCCGCTAAGGCTACAGGATGTGACCAAAATTGCACTCTGGGTCTAAAAGAGAAAAAAGAGAAAAAAAGAGAAAAAAAAAAAAAAAATCGGAGAGAATGTCTGTGGTGTACAGGACCTAAACAGAAGCTGACCAGATGTGTTGGACTGCAGAGGCCAAACAGCACTTTAGAGATGATATGGGGGAGCGGGCCTACACATATTTACTGTAGCCACACAATGTCAATGTTTTTGTTCAGTGCAAGCCATGAGGTAAAACTCTCAAACACTCCAAGGAAATGGTTAGTACTCAATATAAGTTAACAATTTTCAGCCCAAGCCCTATCCTTAATTACTTTCATTAGGGAATTTGATAAGGAATATCAAGGCCATACCAGCAATTGCTAAGGGCCTACAATGAACTCGGCTAACATCAAACAGTTATTGCCGTTTTATTATTACAGTTGCTTTACATTGGGGTGCACAGGCACATGTGTATATCCATTGGGATCCTGTCCATGTTGGCTGACATCTGTCATAACATGTAATAACATGCCTTGCCAGTGTCAAAAAAAGCTAATTAATTTGATGCTAGCCAGCTGCTTCCTAAGGAAAGTATTGTCGGTATTAGCAGCTAGTACCTAGTATTAATAGCTAGTTTGTTACAGAACGGATTAACTTGTTTCCCCTACTGGCAGTACTTAAATACATCGAACATTGAAAAATGTGAGAATTCCCCTTTAAGCGATACTTAGCCTCTCAACACTGGTGAAGTGTTAAATGTGTGTCTTTGTGTAAATGTATTTCTCCGTAATTTTCAAACTATCAACCGAGAGGTTTATACATTGATTTTGCTAAATGTATTCAGCTATGAGGTTAATACACAAGGGCGGGCTATGGGAATGCATTTCTTTTCTTCATTCTTTTTTATGATTAAAGTAACACCATGTAAGTTTTGCTCTCGGGGTGCCCCTACAGTTGGGAAACTGTATTGTCTTCTACTACTGTCGCAAAATCTGTCATGGTTACACCAGGGGATACATGTGCATTTGTTGACCAGCCAGTAACCCCGAAACCTGCAGAAGGAGTTCTCACGTCTTGGCCAGTCTGCCTGCATTGCGTGTGTCTTCATCCCAGGTACAGTGGCATATATTTCAGCATGTCATATGAAAATAAAACTTAATAACAGAAAGTTATGACACACGTTTATGAGGCGTTCATGACAGTGTCATGTGACTCTTAGATAGATAGATAGATAGATAGATAGATATTTTATTGATCCCCAGGGGAAATTCAAATTCTTATGTCGATACTGTCAAGTAAAGTGTAACCACCTACCACCTATTGGCTACTGTTTTACAGAATGGATATGCTATTCAATTCAATGTTTGTGCGGTAGGTAATAGCCATATATTATCAATATTATAATATCAAGCTACCATCAGTGTTGGGCAAGTTACTTCAAAAGCGTAATGCATTATTTATTACTTGTTAATGTCATCTCAAAGTAATTTGTTACATTACAATATTACTGTCTTTAAATTGTAAGACATTACACTACGTTTACATTACTTTCACCAAAAACGGTTCTCATAACGTCCTTTTACCAGCTGTTGCTCACAAAGAATAATCCTGATCCAACTCTAGCCTTTGTTTGCCACATTGACAGCACAATATTAAAGGGACACCAGGCAAGCCTGATGCTTTTTCTCTACGAAACTCCCCCTCGCTCGTTCTGAAGCTCTTTTCCTTTTCTTTGCATCTTCTGTCAAGGGTTTTCGCTGCTTCTTCGCCGGCTCTGCCATTATACACACGTTTGCAACAATCGCTAGCGTTTCGTTAGCCTGCCTCTGTGCTGTGGATGCAGGATGTAAACTGATCCTGCTTCGGTCGGCGGGTACGATACACTGAACTTGCAAGCGGGATATTCTTCCTACAGGCAGTAGGGGCGGGCGAGAGAGTCTTCATTCGCCCTGTAATGAGTCATTTAACCATATACCGACTTACAAAGATGAGTAATTAACACGAAAACGTTGCCTGGTGTCCCTTTAAGCTATTAATATTAGGATTTTTAGGAAATGGAAACATGTAATGAGTTGTTGCTAGCGTGACATTTCTGTTTGCAGTTTGCCATTAAATGTTCAGTATGAGCATGGTAGCCACCTAGCTATCTTAATGGAATAGGTTATATTTCAATCGGCATATGCTTAGCAAACGCTAGTTAGTCTGGTAACATGAATAACATGAACATGAAACATGTGCCTCCAAACACAGACGTCACACTTTAAATCCTACCTGTTGTTTTTCACCATCCACTTATTTAACTGCTGTCGCATCCCATCCTGTCATGCCATCTCATTTTCCCTTTCTTTTTCTATTTTTAGCCCCCGACAGCTTTTATGCGTTATCCATCTTTTTCAATAGACGAAAACTCAATACTCGTAGGCTACCTGCTCATTCAGCGCTCACAGCGCCCCCACTCCCTTTTCTATGTCAAAATTCTATGATGGAATCTTATGAGATAGGGCGCCTACTCTTGCCTGTTAGTCCTCTAAAATGTTATTTAACATTGAGGAAATGCAGAAATGATTTAGAAACCTACAACAGTGGCTACATATAGAATATACCAAATATATTATTATTATTAGCCTATTTTTTTTTACCATCGCTTTGGCGCCCTCACGGTGATGCGCCCCTATGCGCCGCATACAGTATAACGCATGCCCACTTTTTGCGCCACTGAGAACAATATAATGGTTGCAGTTATGGCTCATGGGACAATGTAGGCCCCAAAGGCCAAAGGTCACTCACAACTTAATATAGTAAAATATAGCCATAGTGAAATTGTATGTTGACTTTAAATGGTTCTCATCATTGCTGGTTGCCTTTCCTTCCAGTGGTGTAGACTTAATGCAAATAGTTTGAGAACTAGATGTACCGCAGAGCGGTACAAAATATGACCGCCGCCCAGTCCAGCACATTTTTTCCACAAAAAGAAATCACGCTGAAAGGCCTATATGATTCTAACTGTCTCACTAAATTGCATTATCCACACTCAATTCTCACTGGTATCTGCTAGACAACAAGTACCAAAACATGATTAGTTCATAGATTTTACATGTAAAATTCATTTTATACAACCCCACCTCCATCTTGCCTGTTCATAATTCTGAGAAATTCTTGATTGTTTGTGTTATGTTATGTGTGTGGGTGTGTGTGTGTGTGAGTGTGTGTGTGTGTGCATGTGTGTGTGTGTGCGTGCTTGTGTGTGTGCCTGCGTATGTGCCTGTGCATGCAAGCGTACATATGTACGTGTATGTGTCATACGTATGATTACTGTGAATGTATGTGTGTGTGTGTGTGTATCTGTTTGTGCACATGTGTGCACATGAAATGGGTTAACATGACCCCTGGAGGCAAATATACGGAAAAAAAATGGTCATCCTAGGCCCTACAGTTCTCAAGATATTCACAGAGAACTGTGTCTGCCCTACCCTCCTTTCGGGGGGTCCAGTCCAGCGGGGGGGGCTACAGATCAAAACGAAAAATGACTGCTATCCATGCTATCCATGTGGGGGTACATACCCACCAAGTTTTGTGTACCCCGGTCTTTCAGTGTCCTGGGAATCCTTGTTGGTGTATGTCACTAAATGTACACATAAATTATTTTATTGTAAGGCCCCCCATGAACGAAAGTACACAAAACTTGGCATGCATTCGGAGGGTGTCATAATGATCCTACACTTTTAATTTCGTGCAGTTTTGACCTTGTCAGCCAGAGATATTGTGATGAAAACACCTCATTTTTACTTTTTTGTGTTTAACTACGTGGCGCTATACATGAAATGAGTGGTTATGGAATGGGTTGACATGGCTCCTTGAGATCAACATACAAAAAAAAAAATGGTCCTCCTAAACCCTATGGTTCTCGAGATATTCACAGAAAACTGTGTCTGCCCTACCCTCCTTTCGGGGGGTCCAGTCCAGCGGGGGGGCCACAGATCAAAACGAAAAACGATGGTTCCATGCTATCCATGTGGGGTTACATTCCCAACAAGTTTCGTGTACCCCCGACATTCCCAACAAGTTTCGTGTACCCCTCGTGTACATTGACGGAAATTTGGGCATGCGAAAAAGAAAAAAAAAGAAAAAAAAAAAAAAAATCTGACTAAACCTATATGACCGCCGCTTCGCTGCGCGGCGGTCATAGTAATGGCTATGATCTTTGGCTGTAAAAGCAACATTTTAGTTATTCTCACTGCTTGAAATGAGAAGCATAGCCTAACCATGTTAGACCTGTTGCATGAATGGCAGAGATAACTCAAATTCCCTTTCTACAGCCATCTAAACAAGGCAATCAAATTCCAGGACCAGCATAGATTACTTTTTTTAATTCTTGGATAATCTTCTCTGGTGCCAATTGAGCATTTCTCAATTTTGGATTAAAAAGCAAAGTAACTTCAGTTACTGAGAATTGTACCGAGTAATATATTACTGAAATTGCATTGGTAATGCCTTACATTACTGCATTACAGCAAAAAGCAATGCATAACTTTTTTAATGGATTACTCCCAACACTGGCTACCATAGATGAATCTGCAAAGTTGAAAAATCGATTTGCATTATAGCCTGAGGCAAGACACTTTCACCAGAAAAATAAATAAACAAACATGACTATCAGCCTGCAGTCATTAGGCTAGTTAGCCTAAAAGATGATTTTGTCCATCTAATCATTTACTTGCAAGAATGTAGCCCCTACCAAACTTAGACATAGGCTTACTTCTGACTTTTTTTGTCCTAAAAAACAGCATGACGGCCAAGTCAGCATCGGTCGGGCACCCCTCCTCCTCCTTTAGCTCACACCAGCGAGCGAAAGCTGGACCAATATTGATTCTCGTCCGGCCTTTGATTTTTGTCACTCTCCCTTTTTCTCTTCCTAGGCTCCTCCGACAAAACCTTTACCTTCTTCGGTTTCGTTGCCTCTTCAGCCATGA
>NW_027468689.1:20338657-20351157 GCF_046254945.1 Alosa pseudoharengus | reverse complement strand
TAAGCCAGAGGCCAGTCAATAATTAGAGGTGTAGTAGTCAGTGTCTTTGTTGTTTCTTATTTATTTATTTATTTTACTCCTTTTTGTCTGTAATTGCAAAGGTTGAGTTTCATATGATTTTCTTTTTTGTTGTTGTTGTGTATGGCAAAGTATGACAGTGACTATAAATATAACTTTATGTAAGTGATTGTCATACAATAATTCTATAAAAAATATTTTATTCAGGTCTTCTCCACAAAATGAAGTTTGAGTGAGTGAAGAGACTCCAAGACTGTTTTAAGTTTACTTTTTTCCTTTTTCCCCCGTTTATGCATTTTATGTTTGCTTGAACTTATGCATAAGGGATTTTTTCTTTGATCCCTCAAAAAAGTCCCCACCGTACAGAAACTGGTATGAATGTCTGACAGAGAATGTGCATATCGCTTGTTTTCACGAAGAGCGAAATAATCACACAAATAAGACATCAAAGATAGATTGAGAATTAAAATATGCAGTCGAAAAAATTATTCAGATTGCTTTGGGAAGGAAGAGAGAAAAATATTCCCTCAAAGTGTCCAAGAGGATAAGATCAAAATTCATAACACCGTCAGCTACAAACAGACACAGAAGCAGGAGAGGCAGAGAGATCGGGGAAAAAAGAGAAAGTTAAACACCCAGGCGAGCTTTGTTTTGAGGCTTAGTTGGAGGGAATCAGGCATGTCACGTCTCACCATCGAGACTCAGAGTACGGACCTGAGGGGTTCACTCCCTCACTCCGCCCCCCTTCCGAACCTTGACACACCAGTGTGCCTACGTTCACCCATCAGTGAACCCCCCCCCCCCAATCCCTAACCTCCGACATACAACCCCCCCCCCACACACCTCACCACACCCCACCCCACCCTCCTCTCCGAGTATCTGTGTCAGAGGACTACATGTCACATCCATGGTGCCGCCTGGCACCTTTACGGGCCACAGAGTTCCAAACAGCCCCGCTTGCTGCCAGTGTTGACCTTGTGCCATGCTCGCAGTGCTGACACGGTCGATTTCCAGCCCCCGTACATTAACTAGTATATACACCCATTCTAGTTGCGTGCCATGGACATGGCAGGAGGCACCGAGCCTTTTGCGTCATTGCAAGCGAAAGGGAGCAAATATATATATATATATATATATATATATATATATATATATATATATATATATATATAATAATAAGCTCGTTGCTGGACAGAATTTTGTCCACCAGCCCGAGTGTTTTTCTGTTTGCTTTCGACAAAGTGTCTGCCTGACTAGGCTGTCTAACTGATTAAATAAAAGATTAAATGCTCGGATTTAATTTGGAGTCAGTTTCTTTTCATGTGAGGGCTCCTCTGAAAACTTCTTTGAATAGCTTACTGACTTGTCAGAAGGAGGGGGAGGGGGGGGGGTGAAAAAAGCTGCACTGTGTATTTAAACTGCGGACAAAAAAGAGAGAGAGAGTGAAAGAAAAAACTTTCCTTATGTATGATACTCTTGTTCAGTGGCATTGAAAGGCGAGATTCAAAGCACAGCCCATCTCGCCTAATTAACACTTTGAAAGATAAAAGCAGTTTATTGAATCAATCACGATGATGGTTGTTTGTGAATCCCAGCAGATAAGCCAATTTGCATATTAACTTTGCAATTCTAACCTACATATGAGGATCTTCTGAGATTGGCCAGCAAGAATGTAAATATTTTCCTGCCTACTGTACGTGTTTTAAACTTTCATTCATTTGAGTCTCTGGTGGATTTTTAATTCATTAAATAATAAACAGATAAATAAATAAGTAAACAGATAAACAAATGAATAAACAAATACCAATAGGAGGATTATCTGTAATGTCTGCCACTTTTGGAGGAAAATATGACCGAAAAAGATGCATTTTTCCATGAATTGATTATTAGATATTCCCCACACAAAACCTAGAGATGAATTCAAATGAAAAGGACAAATATGCTCTGAATCAACACATGTGTTAGTTGCCTTAAGTAGCCAGCCACATTGTGAAGTGAGCATTTGAAGGGCTTTGCCACAAACAAATATCCCAACAAGTTATCCAATTTCACAGTGCATAGATTAAGTGTTGCGATACTATTTTTCACCAAATGTTAAGGAACTGTATATCCATTGCATTGCTTATTTAAACATATTATTTGCATTTATCATCGCTATTATGTACAATGAAATATGAAGTGAATGCATAAGGCACCATCTTCATTTCGAACCCCCTGAAACATGACTCACTCAAGCCCTGCAAGGCAAGGGGAGGGACTCTCTCTCTGACAGAATTAAATAAAGCATAAATCATCATTTGCATGGCAAATTCTACCCAAAGGTAAGAACAGTTTAACACAGACACAGAGAATTGGCCTAGAGTGCATTGGAAAGAGACAAGGGATAATTTGATCTGTCAGCTATGACTATAATCAGTTTTCATTTGAAATGGAGATACTTTTATGTAGCCTGGCATTGGAACGTTTATTGATGATGCTGTTATACTCTCAAACACCAATGATATTCGATGCTAAGCCCTGTAGTGGCTGTTGTGTTCAAGGCTATCAGCCTTAATGAAGAGGCATTGATCACACATGATTGCCTACCAGGAGCCTCATAACTTCCTCAAGGTCCAAACATTCCTCAGGGTCCTTTCCTCCTTATTTATAAAAACATCTTTTTTAGGTCATTTGTATGGATACGAGACAGTATGTATAAACATGTCATTTCTCTTGTCTATGAAATTATGTAAGGGTTAACAGCCGCCAAAGTGTCCCAATAAACAGAATTAATGGATGGGGCAGAAACAAAGAACTCCAGAATATGAAGCGGCTTGGTCAACTCAAAATATTTCCCACTTTGTTAGACTGGTTTGTATGTATTTTTGACTTTTGTAAATCTACTTGAAATATACAGAGCAATACAATACAATCATAGGGGGAAAAATCCAATCAAATTTAATAAATATGAGCAACAGCTCATTCTGCATAGCTCACTGTATCACTCTCTCCACTTAATAATCTAAATATGTCAACCCAAAAGAATTGAAGTAAGAAAGGAAAAGCAAGATTACAAACTTGTTTTTAGCATTTCTAACATAGTCGTGCTATGTCTGTAGTCAAACTGACATTCCCTCTCTGTAAAAGCCTTGTGTAATATTTTATGCACTGTTGTACAGCTTGCTGCTATATTTAATTTTATAATTCAAAAGGAGACAAATGATACGCCAGGGCTTTGGGATATCCTAGTCTCTGATGCTGGGCACAGCCCAAGTTTCTTAAAGCATCTGCAACATGATTAATGCAAATGTTATTTCACCAGCCTCTAATTTACATTGAACACTATTGACAAGAGTTCATAATGAATTATGAACGTGGTCAGGTCATCATAGAATTAGAAAGCTACTCGGGCAGCTGGGTAATTGGCTGGGCTGAATTTCACATAATAACTATAGTATTTCAATAATTATTATTAGTTTTTCTAATACCCATTTAGGCAATCCCCCATCGATGACCAGATCCTCATAACCGCCGTCCTCACAAGACCTGGAGTGAGAGTTATTTACTTTCTCAAATCTGACCAGTCAGCAGAAAGACCAGAGTCACACACAGACATCAGACAAACGCAGACACAGATATCGGACAACAATAGCACACATGTGGCCTTCGAACAAACACCATATTAGTTTCAGTCAACTCTTAGGACACTATATATACTATATCATTCATCATAACTACTGTATTTATAATATAAGAGCAACATTCATAATGTACATCCATTAACTCAGGAGAGTTCTAGAATATTCTATCAATATCCTTCTGTGTTTCTAAACGTAAATTCTACAACTGAGCAACTTTCCCTGTCCCTTAAAATTTTCTCCATTTCCTTAAAATTGCTCAGCGGTGGGCTAATTAATCCATTTAAAACAAACCTGTGAGAAAACAGCGATGTGCTCTGGGCCCAGTTCCCCGAAAGCATCTTAAGCCTAAGAGCGTCGTAAAGTCCCTCTTACGAACGTCTTAAGATTTGCCGACTGTTTCCCGAAACCAAAAGCCTACACATTTCCTCACTTTCTTACTCGACTTCTTTCTTATCTTCAGACGTGTTCTTAAGTGACACAGCGAAAAAGTATTGCATTGTGCAACAATCTAATCTTAAATAATTACAATTATTTATGTCTGTGTGTGGTATATAACCTACTTGGGATGCTTACATGCAGATGTCAAAGTGTCTCTATTTTCGTATTGATGTGAACTAATGTGTAGATCCGAAGTTTAAACGGTAGGCCTATAGCTGTGACGTGCAGTCACCTGACATCACCATCAAATCAGAGGATATTTCAGAACTATTAACATGGACAGCTCCCCTTAAGAGCATCTTAAGAGCAGTGCACGCGCGTTCACGCTACGAGCATGTTCGGGAAACAGAAGGAAAAACCAAATGAACGATCATAAGATGAATAGTAGAAAACCCTCTTAAGAGCGTGTCTCTGTCATTATCGGGAAACTGGGCCCTGGAGTGATGTTATTTTCACCAATCCAGATGTGTGTTTCCTGGGCTTCGTGTACTATTTCAGTAGAGACATATGGTTGTTTGCATTGCACACCTGATGTTTCTATTTGACAGGCAAACTGCTTTAATTATGACATTAGGGACAATTAACCTGAGACAGAGAGGGAGAAAAAGAGAGGGAAGAAAGAGAGAAAGAGAGAGAGAGAGAGTGTGTGTGTGTGTGTGTGAGAGTTTGTGTGTTGTTCTCCTCCCAAGTGTTGACTGTTACTAAAAATGTGCTGTTGTGTTTGCCAACCAAAGAGGAGGAGGAGATGTCCCAAAGCTGCCCTGCCCTGATTTAAATATTCAGGAGGTGCCATGCAGGAGTCAATGCACTCGGCCTACGTTCCGTTTATTATTCATGTGCATTGTAAACACATACTGCTGCAAACAAACAGGTTGACTGGGGGGGATTGCACCACTCACTGTTTTCGGGGAAAAATTTATATTTATCTCATGCCGTAGAAAGGTTGAAGGCTTAATTAGGTGACACTAATTGGATGTTGAGGCCTGAACGTGCAACTAACAGGTAAATAGGAGGTGCAGGTGGTTTGTGTGTGTGTGTGTGTGTTGATGATGCGTAAGTAAGTGAGTGACTGTGTGTGTGTGTGTGTGTGTGTGTGTGTGTGTGTGTTGATGTGTGAGCGAGTGTGTGTATGCCCTAACCCTTTTATATAACTTACAAAAGGAAAACAGGAAGCTAACTGCATTAAAAAGGCTATTGATATGGTCTTGGCGAATCTTACCCACTGGGAGTGCAATAGCTACTGGAAATCAGACATGCACAACATATCCATTTTTTACTTGTGTTTTCATTTCCACTGAGTCTATTATATAATGAATGTTATATAATGTTACATTTATTTTATTTAATATATGTTAAGCATAATGGAATTATTCAAGGATACTATATCCTCCCAGTTTTTTTTTTATAAACAAATACACAACATCTTTATATTGCAGCGGCCATTCCAAACCCTTTGTAAACAAACTAGGCAGTCACTCAGTATTTGTATCCATGACGGGCATTGATATGCATGTTGTTGTTTAATGGAGACAATTGATTAGCCTGTGAGCAATCTCACCTGGCTTCAATGCCTTAATTAGCTGATCAGACATGCTCTGAGAATCTCACAGACAGACCGGTCTAACAGGGTGGGGAAAAAAAGATACCCAAATGGTTTAACCACCACGAGAAATAAATTTGTCTGACCCTCGAGACATTTCATCACCTTGCCTTTGTGTACGAGGGGCTGTTATGCATCCCTTGATATACACAGATCTGGTGTAGTGACACAAAAGAAGTCAAAGCCAGTAGTATTGATTGACTCCCATATGGTAACAATAGAAACGTGGGGTCGATAGTCTGCATCGGTTAGCCATGTACCTTTAACAAGCTGGAACAGCTGGGAAACTGGGACACACTCTCATGCCGGGTCATTCAGACCCAGAAACAGAATAAAGGAAATGTGAAAATCCTATTCTGTTCTAGCACTTCCTGGGTCTCTCAAAGAGAATATATTTACCCACAAACTTGAATAGTCTACATAAAAACATAGAGATCTATTGTCGGTATACTAAGGGAGGAGTCATGTGAGTACCAACGTAGTTCATTTTTCTTTCACATTTTTTTTTCTCACTCATTGGCAACGAGCCTGTCCTTATGGGTCCAAGTGTAAAATCAACATGATTGATTCAATGGAAAATGTAGCGGCCTCTGCACAAAGTGGTTGTAGAAAAAGCTGAAAGCTGTTCAAACGGCAAAGCAAATGCATTATGTGTGCATGATGAGGGCAATGTGGCAAGTGGAGGATCCTCAGTTTTAATTGGTGAAGTGTAGGATGCTTAGACCAGTGCAACGCTTCATGCTTGGAAACACCCTTGGTCACCCTTTCACCAAGCAAACCTCACGCATGTTTCATCTCCTCATCGCCCCAGCTCACCTCCAAGTGTGGAGGGCCCAATTAGAGAGGAGAAAAAAGATTCAAAACATAAAAAAAAACTTCTTTCCGCTTTTTTTTATATAAAAAAGGGAGATTGGCGTGAAAAAACAGTGTAACAAATTATCTTAATAATAACTTTCTTGGCACAATTGTGAATATTCTAGGGAAATAAATACTTAAAAGCCAAGCTTATATAATGTTTATGTTTTGTCATTTAAAAATACCTAAAACACAAGTTTTTAGGAGCCCTTTGGGGTCATAGTCTGTCCCTCTCCACCCATCAGCTTATGAATACACAGAGAGCTTTTTATCAGGCCATCGATGAAAGGAGATGCAACGTTCATATTGCCTCTGATTTTTATTTTTTCATCCCTCCAGTTCTGTGGAGTAATCCACTAGCACAGTGCTTTAATTTGCCCTTTTTTCCCTCCACCTGCTTCCAGAGCAGACTTGGCATCGCCGCCTGAAAGGGCTCGGCATGCAGGGCGGCCTTATTTCCTGACACTGGGGGGTGTGACATCAAATCAATGTGCTGTTTGTTTACTGCCGTGACCTTAAACCCTCTCCGAGCTCCGAGTCTCTTCCATGTATCTGACCAGGGCTCAGAGACTGCCCCTTCTCCCCTCCCTAACACTATCACCTGCACTAAAGGGGCATTAACGCTTGGAGATTTCCCAGAGAAAGTTCCAGCTCTCTGAGAGTCCCAGAGAGTTTCCACTGCACATCACAACTTACTTATTAAACTGTTGCCTAAAAGAAATGGGACATCTCACTGCCCTTGCTAGATTGTAATTAAACCTTGTACAATGTGTAATACACATTGTTTAAGTATGTAATAACATAGTCATACTCTGAGATGACATGCTAACTCTAATCTTAAACATTTTTTGTTGATAAGTATTAACAGAGTCAATATGCAGACACTATATATGTATTGACACTAAATGTGATGGACTTGGACATGGACAAATATTTAATTATTTTTTAACTGAATTGAATTAATTTGAATGGGATTAATACGGTGGTTATAGAGGAACAAGGAGATGATCAAGTATGAACCTGGGATGCCTTGTGTGTATGGTGGCGACCAGTAGCATCTGATTTCTCAGAAATGCAAATCGCTGACCCATTTGAAAATGAAATATTTCCACAGCTGAAAGTGAAATCAGACACAATATTAATTCAGTCGTGTGTGTGTCTATGTCTGTGTCTGTGTGTGTGTGTTTACTGCAGTGTCTAATGACAAGCAGGTCTGTGTGTGGATGTCCCTGAGGCCTCCCGCTACTTTGTTCTTTTATTAATGTTTGGTGCATGTTGTGACTCTGGAGAATCTTCTGATGATTCATTATCCCCCCCCCCCAAAAAAAAATGAATTTGACTGATCAAATTAAAACGAAAAACAGACTCGAGACTCCTTCTTGTCCATTGTGAATAGTCATTAGCATTAAGTATGCTGTTGCACGACAGACTGTAAACATGCACCGACCTGAGAGAGAGATGACTATCAGCTTGTTGAAGCAAGATACTGTTCAGCTTACAGTTGATGATAGTACCTGAACACATTACCTTTACCTGAACCATTAGGTTTTAGACTTAACTGTAAATAATAACTTTTGATACATATATCTGGTACTCTGTAGCCAAAGTAAAATATACATTGTCCTGGTGGTCTGCTGTGCAAGACATGAGACAGGGGCTTTGGAATCAAGTTACCTAAAAAAAACCAGCCATGCAGGGTCCACAATTCCATTTAGCCGCACGCCTCAGCTATCTGTGTGGAGAAATCTCATTGGATGTGTGTGTAATGTCAAACAGACCCTGTGTATGAGCTAAGGGGGGACTCGGTGATGTGGCAGCTGTACCCCTAGTGCATGTCTGTCGCTTGGTTGCCCAAACATGCCTTCAGCACTACCTGAGATCCGGTTGTGGTAATGGCTTCAGGGTTGGTATGTATGCATGGATGTGGGGGGGTGGGGGTTAAAGATCGCAGTGATGCCCCCCCCCCCCCCTTTCATTTTTTCCTGAGGCTGCCCACAACAAATGAGTACAGACAGAGCAGGGCATAGCCAGTGGACACATTTGCATTTAAGAGAGAGAAAGGGAGAGAGAGAGAGAGAGAGAGAGATACTGTATATAAAGAGGGAATACAGTAGGTTTCAGAGTTTTTTTTTTTGTTATCAAAAATGACTGAAATTAATGTAAGAAAAATATATTGTTTGGCTGAATTTGAAGAAGGATCTTGTAAAAAATGAATTTCACTAATGATATGATAACTATATTTCCCTGATTAAAATGTAAGGTTTGAATATAAGATATATTATGAATAAATGTGTCATATCTAAGTTGCTGTGCTAGTGCACTGGAAAGCATTGCATGTATATTGTATGATCATATGTGAAACAGAAAACAAGGTGTTCGATGAAATTGAATTATGGACCTGAGTGTATTGAACTTTGTGCAATTACACATGGGTCAGGTCTGGACAATATGCTGGCCATCTGGTAGCATCTGTGCACTCTCCCACTAATAGAGCCCCTTGCATGGCCCTGGGCCACTGCAGGGGCGGCCGAGGCAGGTCACATGTTGTGTCTTTCAGCCATATTTAGGTCAGGCCTTTCTCTTTGGACATGGCGGTGGCTAATGCACACAGGCAATGAAAACACGGGGAGAGCGCAGCGCATCGTTAGAGGTTTAACGCCAGCAGCTCACAGTCAGGTTACACCTGTGAGTCTGTTTTTCTTCCCAAGCTCCTCGGGCATGCGGGTTAATGGGGGGGGGGGGGGGGGGGGGTGGTTGGGAAGTGTGTGTATGTGTGTGTGTGTGTGTGTGTGTTAGGGGGTTTGGGGCGGGGGGTGTAAAGAGGTGGTGGGAGAGGAGCCTCTGAATCCTATTTTGGAACGGCCAGTTAGAGGCACTGTCCACTGTTTGGATGGCCCTTGTCTTCAAAAGGTGTGTTGTCTAGATGACATTGTATTCATCAGGGATCTGCTGGATAAACACATATCCCTGTGAGTGCAAGTGAGAAACATTAATGTTATAAGTGAGGAAAAGGGCATTTATTACAGGTGATCATCATTATATCTCATTATTATAACATTATACCAAGCACATGCTGTGTATGGCAGCTAAATCAGACATTTACTGTACACCAACAGTCAGATCATTTCATCTGAATATCCAGCTGAAGTCTTTGAATAAGCCAACATAATGCCAAAGCAACCCACATCAGTTCTTTCTGACCTTAAAGTTAGAGATTCTATCCGTGAAGGAACATTATATTATTTTGTCACGTGTTTGCTAAAATAATCAGACAATTTATATTTGAATTTCAGAATTACAGAGCCAATACAATCTGGTATACTGTTTGTTCCAACCATATTTAGACAATAGGCTGTATATGTCCATGTCTATACTCTAACTAAAAAAATCACATACTCTGATTACATAGGGATACAGTAGCTCACCAATGAAAACAGGTTTCCATGTGAATATTATGAACCTTATTGTTGTGTAGGTACCAATTGTATAGATTAGTCTGAAATTATACAGCGTTGCGTGTAAGGGGTACAGGAAATGGATCTTTTATGGTTTGAAATAGTCAATGATAACATTGAAATATGGTAAGTGAATGGAGATGAATTATGAAGTGAGAAAGAAAGAGAAACTCAGAACAACAGAAAAACTAAAAGAAAACTTGCCGATGCCGGTATAGAACTAGGGGGTTTCATGATAAGTTCAGATCTTTAACTTTTCTGACTTTCCTCTTCTTCGTCTTCGTCTTCCTCCTGCTCTGTTTCAGATTCAGATGGGCAGGTTTGTTTTGAGGATTACGGCCCTCGCTTTGATCACCGCTAATTAGACACGTTCACCCCTTTCATTTGGGTACCTACACCTCATTAGGTTGTGGAGGTTATCTACCCATAATCTTTGGCCGGTAGCCAGACAGGGAGCCAGTGGCTCTCAGAGCGAGGGGTAGGTGAGGCCCAGGATGAAAGAAACCTTTCCTTTTCCTTTCAGACGGAGATCAATACTTCGCTCCCTCTTCCTATGGGGGATCAAGACTTTCAATCACAAAGAGGGTTTTTGCATAAAGATCCAAACAATGGTTCACAAGAATTTTCTCTTCTTTTTTTTCTTCTCTTGCTTTATAGAGAACTTACCTCCCCCTTTTTTGTACAGTTACACTCCCTCTTCTGCACACAGATACGTGTGTGTGTGTGTGCACACACACACACACACACACACACACACACTTATTCCACTCTCTTCCGTTCTTCTCTTTAACTTCACACTCAGTAAAAAGTACAGTTTAATGAGGGCCGGTATTTTTTTTTTTTTTAAAGAAAATATTTGTGAGTGGCGTTCCAAAGGTAGGATCAATCGTCCTCCACGAAGCTGCTTTGAGATCAGTCGAAGGAAAAGGGAACAGTGAAGATAATATTTAAATGCCCTTCCTCCTCCCAAGGACAAACTTGTAGCTTGGCAGCCTCACAGAGGTAAGCTTCCCCAGTACAGTGAGCTTTCATTGTCTCAGTACTTTAATCTTTCCAGTTAAGAGACATTGAAGACGCATTTGTAACCGAGTAAAATGAAATACACTCTGTCTTTAAAAATTAAGAATAAAAACACTTGAGGATTTAAAGGCAGACTCATTACAGGGGACGTACTATCCATTTCATATTTAGTATGCTAGTTTGTACTCTTCTTAATATATGAATGAGAGTATTAAGCTAATGCTATCATAATGTAATAATTAAAAGAAAAATAAATCCATACTTTGGGTGCACTTCATATAGATAAAGTCACTGAGCCCCATAAAGGCATGCTTATAAACAAAATTTAATAGAATAAATATTTGGCAACACAGAGTATAGTGCTTTCCTCATTAGCCCTTCGGAGATGCAGTCTTTCTGAACCTCTCATGAGAACCTCTGATGGACAAACATCATTAAGAAGGGATCTTTATCTCTCTCTATCTCTCTCATTCCCTCTCTCCCTATTTAAACGTGTCATGTCTGTACAGTTGACAGCTTAATTGTTTTATGTTCTTGTTACACTCTTTCCTCCAGCTAGTTGCAGAGCATCTCCCTGAGAAAGTTAAGTCAAGGATCTCACTTCTCAAGACACCAGTTCTCAGACTACCCTCCCTCGTAGAGTTTGGACTCACAGACAAGACAACACTAAGCTGTGCTTTATGACACAGACATCACAGACTACACTCTTAAAACAAATGTGATTTCCCTCTCTAGACACAGAGATGTGATACAAATCAACATAAGTTGTGTTGTTTTCAATGCAAAGTGTGTTATTTTGAACACATATTGTGTACCAAATAAAAAATGGAAACAACACAAACTGTGTTGTGCCTATCTGGACACAGAGGTGTGTTAAAAACAACTCAAGTTGTGTTGATTACAGCACATTTGTTTTAAGACTGTAGTACACAGAGAGTCCCTGGTGCACAGGTTCTCAGTCTCTGCCGGCTTTACTTCTCCTGCTGAGGTAAAAATAAATAAAAATAAAAACAAAGAAATTACGTACAAGTTCTCTGATGATGAAGTAAGGTAGATTCCTCCTCCACTCCCACCCCCCCTCCCTGCACATACAGTATGGAGCCGTTTCCAAAAAGAAAAACGGGGAAAAAAAGAACAAAGACATCTCAGTCTCCCTGTCACACTTTCGCCACGATTACGTGACCCTTTTAGCAAGTAATTTTCCCTGGATTAGAAAAACAATCAATCCAATCAGGGGGAGGGAGAAGTGATTTGAGAGGAAATCTCTCAAGAAGTTATAGGGGTGTTGAGAGAGAGAGAGAGAGAGAGAGAGAGAGAGAGAGAGAGAGAGGGAGGGAGAGAAAGAGAGAGAGAGGGAAAGAGAGAAGTCTAGGGGGCTGGATATATTTCCGTCTCAAGTAATTCATTTATGTCTTCAAAACTGTTTCAGAGAACAGAGTTACTGTGCCTTTGTTGTGCTTAAAAAGCTTATCCTCTCCGTCTCAGCAAAGGCAA
>NW_027468689.1:20318657-20333657 GCF_046254945.1 Alosa pseudoharengus | reverse complement strand
GCAGTAAAAACCCATTCTATTGGCAAGACTGGCGAGGAGAAAGCCATTAGTCCCCTCCTTAGGAGACAAAATAAGTCGTTTCCAGAGAGGGACTCCTTGTAAAGTAAATATCACATTTCTGTTTGAAAGGGACTGCGGTTTAATTGATCTTAATAAGGTATTCAAATATAAGAGTGCCATTAGCGTAATGCAAAAGGCAATGAGTTATACTGTAGGCTGGAAATTAATTCACACACACACAAACACACACACACACACACACACACACACACACACACACACACACACACACACACTCAACCACATGCTCATGGACACACAGTATACCACAACTGAATACAAAAACAGGCCCACACCAGTGAATGGTTAAGTCAGTGACGTTTATTTGAGACAAATTTGAGGACAGATTGGCAGTTTTTGGACTCACACTCCTTGCATTGACATGTTGCAAGAGGAGGGGTAGTGGAGGCTGTGGGATATGTGTATGTGTGTGTGTGTGTGTGTGTGTGTGTGTGTGTGTGTGTGTATGCGTGTGTGTGTGTTGGGGTGAATGGTGTTGGATTGTGGCACTTGACGGTCAAGCCTGAGCCGACAGCATGGCTACAGGCGTGCTAAGCTAAGCACTTTACAAGCTAGGTGTGCAAAAGCTGGGGAAAAACAGATGGGAAGACCTCGCCAGGGATGCCCGATTCCGGTCAAAAGAAGGTGATAGTGGACCGTGACTGCCAGCATGTCCGGAACACCTCGCTGGAAAAGCACACAAGGGAACTAGCAGTTGTTGGGGGGGGGGGGGGGTAGTGTGTGTGTGTGTGTGTGTGTGTGTGTGTGTGTGTGTGTGTGGTGGGGGGTTGTTGTGTGTGTGTGTGTGTATGTATGGTGGGGGCAGGAGGGGGTTGGGTGGTTTTCTTTTCCTTTTTTCCCCTCTTTTTGCCCTCCCCGCCACCCCCACCACCACCACCTCTTTTGGCACCCTAGCCTCCCTGCGCCTTCCCGCTCTGTCCACAGTGAGGGGAGCCGCGTGAGATGGCGCTTTCTGCCAAGGCTGCTATTTGGAAGTTCCTGACGAGTGACTGGGGGGCAGGCCGCGCGGCGGGGGTCACTCGGCGGCGCCGAAACACTTTTCGGTGTTTGCTCTGGCACTCTTTGCCCGGTTTACAGGTCACAGCAACACGAAAAGCAAACTCCACTTTTTTTTTTTTTTTTTTTTTGGAGAGCTCGGGTTTCCGGACGCGGCCTGATGAAGTTGGACGAACTCCAGGGTTTGTCGGAGCGAGCGATGGTTCGTCAGGAAGTTTGTTTGTTTTCCGTGATCCGCTTTTGGCAAGATCATCGGAGGGAAAATAAATGAAACGTTCGTTCTGTCTCGTATCAATCTGTGATACACAGGGCAAGCCACTGAACTCCACAACACAAGTTGAACAGATGTTCTCATCATCACGGCTCCATAAGACCATCACTGAAAATGACTAATTTGGAAGCACACAATAGCTGATCGTGTGCATTAACAACTGAACACTGAACATTTTTGTTTTTTCCTGACCATTTTAACCCCCTAGTTCTCCTTACTTTCTCCTCCTAATACGAAAACGCATTACAGAATCTCACAAACTCTGTGTTATGACTCCTGTAAAGGAATAATAGCTCTCTAAAAAGAAGCTTAGGCTATTCAGAGCCCAGAGTCTGGGGCAGCGGTCCCACAGAAGCACAATCGGCCCACTTCTGCTGTTCAACCAGATACCATGATCCCTCAGTGCTATTTGTCAACCGCAAAAGGCACCCACAATACCAGCGCCCTGTATACAGAATTCTTAATTACAGATCAGAGACAAACAAAACCCTACGCTACAGTTTCCATGTGTCAGCTGACGAGGGGCTACAAAGGGAACAAAGAGAGCAAAGTCCTCCTCGCCCCCCACCCCTCCTTTCTCTCTCTCTCTCTCTCTCTCTCTCTCTCTGTCTCTTTCTCTCTCTCTCCCTCGCTCCCTCCCTCTGCTTCTCTCTTTTTTCATCTGTGAAAATGTAAAATGCATTAGATAGTGACTGTGGGTAGGTAAGCCTCGGGCGAAATTACAGCTGCACGCTCGATTGTGTAGGAGGACAGTTTCGCCCGGTACCCAGGGGCCCGCGTAACCCCAGAAAAGTCTATTAATACCGTAGTTAAACAACACTCAACACACACACACACACACATACACACACACACAGTCATATACATACACACAAACAATCAGCACATTATCACACTTACTCCATACCAGAGCATAAACAGGGAAAGAAAAAAAAGACTTTTTTTTTTCTCAGAGTGACCGAAATCAAAGCGATTTATTATGTCTTATCAAAGCCCCCGTGCAGTCACTTTTTCCTCCCCTCCACATGCTGTTGCATCCCCCCCACCCCTCTTTCTCACTGTTTTATTGCCTTTATTTTCCTGGCCTGGTGTCACACCATCACAGCTCCACAGAATGAAAGGGGCAAGTGGATATGAAAGCCAGAGAACATAGCTGCGAGCGACAGAGCAGAGACACGTTTTAAGGAGAAAAGAAGAAGAAGAAGAAGAAATGAGAGGGAGAGAGAGAGAGGGAGGGAGACAGAGAGAGAGAGAGAGAAAGAAAAGAATTCTCGGCGGAAAGGTACAACGGCCAGACTCCCCGGCTCTCCCACCAACACCGGCAGCATGTGCGGAGCTTCGCCCAGTCCCTTCTCTCTCCCCTTTTCACGGCAGACATGTGTTAATTAACGAGCCAAGACAAAGCGCAGGCAGGGAAAAAAGGTGTCGTCTTCATACTGAACCGCCGCGTTGATAGCCACAACAACACACCTATGGATGGCAATTAAATCTGGGAAGCTGTGCCGCGTACAGAGCACTCACAGACAAAGAGATATTAAAGGAGCAGCAGAAACGGATCACAGTAAAAATAGGCTGCAACATATTTTATCGTTTTTTTTTTTTGTATGCTTATGTTTGTCATCACCTCTCTGCTGAGCCAAGGAAAAGATTTTAAGAAATAAAACAAAAAGTTCATGAAGTATTAGTAAGTAAGGAGCACAGACTGTCACTAATACTGTAATAATTACATTATTAATAATTCATACTGATTTCAGTTGCCTCCCAGATCGCTAAATAAATAAATAAATAAATAATGGTACGTTGGTCTAGCTCATCCATGCAAAAGGTCCTCTCCAGCAATATGGCTTAGTGTGGTATAGTGTACTACAAATGGAATTTAACACAGTCACTGACTTTCTCAACTGGAATTACCCTCATGAAACACATTCCATTTGACTTTTTTTTAATCACAGTTTCGCAAGTTCATTAATTCTCTCAGATTTAGGGGACAGAACATGTGTGTGTGTGTGTGTGTGTGTGGGGTTGGTGGCACTGATGATGTTAATGGTAAATAAATGATCAATCACGACATGATTGCTGGTGTGTGTGTTTTTCTTTCACCACATAGTAAGTAACAGCAACAGGGATCAAGAGGTTGGGGACATACAATGCCAAGAAAGAACAGAACAGCAAAGGGAAAGACAGACAGACAGAGAGAGAAGGAAGAAGAAAGGGAGGGAGAGAGGTAGAGAGAGAAAGTGAAAGGTGGGGGGGAGAGAAAGAGAGAGGAAAACAAACACATTGGCTCTGATTTCATCAGATAGGTGGCAGCATGTCTCCTGCTCCCCTTGCCCAGCTCCAGGCTCTGAATTACAGCTGTTTATCTTTGCAGCTTTCTTCAAGATTAATTAAATGCAAATGTAACCCCGTGAATCATGGGAATACCTGCCAGAACCCTTATTAATACCTTCACTTAAAAACCCCTCTGCCGGAGTCATTCATTTGCAAAAGGCGACGGCGGTGAGAGTGTAGTGCAGGATCGAGAGGACCTCTCTAACCCCCCCCCCTTCTCCTCCTCTCTTTCTCTCCCTCTCTCTCTCACTCTCTGTCCCTCTCTCTCTCTCTCTCTCGCTTGCTCGCTCGCTCGCTCTGCCTGCACTGAAAAACAATTCATGGATGGATGCCCAATTAGTCCAGAAGCACTCTTATCCTCCCCACAGCCCCGCCGGCCCTGCGAGGCCGCCACCATAACCTGGCAACCTAGGTGGAGGCGCAGCCAAGTGTGAGCGTTTGAAGCCGACGCTTGGCTGCCGTCACGTCGGCGAGGAAGAAAGAAAGAAAGAAAGAAAGAAAGAAAGAAAGAAAGAAAAGAAAGACAGAAAGAACAAGAAAGAGAGAGGGGGGGGGGGTATAGAGCTAAGAGAAAAAGAAAAGAAAGAATTCCGGCAGCGTGTCATCCAGTGCAAAGGAACGAAAACAGATTCGACCGGAAATTCGATGTGGCACCACATATGGGATACATGAGTGTGCTTAGCTTATATGCCCCCCCTCCCTCACTGAAAACTACCACAACCCCCCCAAAACACACAAGCATGTACACACACACACACACTCACAAACACACACATGTTCACACACACACTTACAAACACAAGCATACACACACACACTTACGCATACACAAACGCACACTCATACATACTGTAATCCTCTCTTCCCAAGCAGTATCTCTCAGCCTTTGTGTTGTAGGAGTACAGAGAGAAGCTGGGGACTTGTGTAGCCATCAGAGCGTCCGTACGGATCTGTGTTTAATTTAGGGCTGGGTGGTGGCGAGGAGCTGGGGGGGGTCTGGGTGGGTTGGGGGGGGGGGGGGGGGTGATCTGAAGCCGCCACAGGTTTGTGGCAGATGGCTCCGTGTCAGCTATGACAAGCAGCCAGGCCTCGGCTTCCTTTGCAGATTTTTAACCCGCCCACCCCCCTAACTCTTAGCAAACCCCAGACCCCCCTTTCAACCACACACATGCACACACATACACAAACACATACACACACACACACACACACACACACACACACATCCAGTACCCCTCCCCTCTTGCCCCACAACCACACACTCACACATACACACTCACACACACATACAGAGACACACACACACACACATGGACACACACACACAGACACATCACCCTGTTAAACCAACGCCCACACGCTGGCGCCTCCCAAACCCCATTTCGCTCGGATCAGGTAAATATGGGCACACTCTGGAAACTTCTGCAGATTCCCGCCTCGGGCTGCAAGTTTGTGACTTGGCCCCATCTGTCACAGATCTTCTCTGGCTCAGGCTGCCAGGAGACTCCTGGGCCGCCACACACTCCACAAAGCACACAGCCCAGCCCAGCCCAACCACAAGAGAGGAGAGGAGAGGAGAGGAGAGGAGAGAGGAGAGGAGAGGAGCTGTGCAGCACCGTTAGCCTGCACAGGTCTGTGTGTGTGTGTATGTGTGTGTGTGTGTGTGTGTGGGGGGGGGGGAGATGGGAAAGAGAGAGGGAAAGAGACGGAAAGTTAGAGAGAAAGTGACAGAAAGAGAGAGAGTGATGAGAATGAGAGGAAAAGAGAGGAAGGAGGTTTAGATATGGAGACTGTGTGTGAGAGAGGGAGGGAGGAGAGAGTGATAGAGAGATGAGATAAATAGTGGGAAAGGAGAGAAAGGCATGGAGATGGAAAGCTAAAGAGCAAGACAAGGACAGAGAGATGAGAGTGATAGAGAGAGAGAAAGATATGGAGAGTGATAGAGAGAGAAAGGGAGATGGAGAGTGATAAAGAGAAAGGGAGAGAGATAAATAAAAAGGGAGATGGAGAGAAAAGAAAGAAAGAGAAAGAGAAGGCTTACAGAGAGAGGTTATCAATATGCAGCGTGTTTAGACACACGTGTGTGTGTGTGTGAGTGAGTGCGTGTGTGAGTGAGTGTGTGTGTGTATGTGCCTGTATGCATTTGCATGCATTTAGTAGGTGTTTATGTTTTTGTGTAAAGATGATATCCTACATGTCCCTCATGATAGTCTCCACAGATATAACATTTCTCCACTTCCACTTACTGAGAACAAGATGTTACAAAATGTGCAGAGTAACACCAAATAGCATCTGATGCATATAAAAATCTCCAAAAAGTCGAACATTTATCTTAACCCTGTTCAGTAAATGGTCCCATATTTAGTGGTGAGTGAAGCAATACACATCCTGGCAACACAACAAGCAAACAAGAGGTTATTCATCATCAAACTGATATTATGAAACCTACAATAATATCGATGGGCTGACTTGGATAGTGTGGTTAACCAGTGCAACATAGCAGAGGGTAGACGTTTCTTTCAGTCCTGAAAACTCGGAGGACTAATAAGACTTACTTAGGGTGAGGATGCCAGATGCTCGGAGCTTAGAGCTTAATGTGAAGGCAGAAAACAGAACACTATTCCTCTTAAGTGTCAAGCAGTTTAGTGTGTTTGCAACAAATATGATAATGAGGGGGAGTAGTGTGATCTGATGTGTGTGAAGCTCTCATTTTGCCATTTTCAAATGCACACCTACTCTACAAAACCATTTGGCACCAAAAATCTAACAAATGAAATGCCACAAAATTCATTTCTTCAGGCTGTAACCAGTGATTAACAGTACATCTTCGTTTTCTTTTCATTTTGATATGTTGACCAAATACCTTAAAAAATACCACAAATAAAAATAATGCACCTGAAAAACAATATGTAAGCAGAAATCTTAATCCAGGTTTGTGGTCCTCCAACCATTTGCACATTTTATATTTCAGGATGGGCTTCAGGGATCTGATGCAATGACTGCAAAAGAGCCAGGAGAGGAAATACCTGTGTAAAGACTCCTTACTTCATCTCTCTCTCTGTCTCTCTCTCTCTCCCTCTCGTGCAAACCAGATTCATTTCCCCCATAACTCACAGCACAGGACTCAAGCCCGTCTTTGGGATGAGAGAATAAGCACAGGGCACCGATAAAAAAAAGAGAAAAAGCAAGGCAAGGAAAAGACAAACAGAAAAGTCTCGTCTTGAACACCAGACCTGTCATTACTTACAACAACACAACAAAGGCAAATACTGAAGAGACTCCAGCCTGACAGTGTTTTTTTTTTTTGAAATGTTCTTTCTTCTGTCCCCTCTTCTGTCCAATCCCTCCCTACGCCATGAAGAACAAAGGCTGGCGCACTGAAAATATCAGACGCCCGATTACCAAATGATGGATGCTTACCACATTTGTTGGCACATATTTAACCGCTTTAATGGGAGTCAGAATTGGAGGTCTTTAGGCGGTGGTAAGGCATATGGAGTTGGTTACAATCTTGTCACCTTTAATGGAAATCACACACTGTCAATTGAAGTTCAAGCGCTGCCATAAACACTCCTTTATATGCTCTCATTAAGCATGGAGCCCAAAGAGGTAAAGCAGAGCAGAGAAGCACGCAAGTGTGTTTGCCAACCTCCGAGAGCAAACACACACACACACACACACACACTGCATTCTCATTCTCACTCCTACAACAGTCATACTGATGATAGTCAGGAGGTAGAGGAGAAAAGACGCACAAGTTTAACTTTGGCTGGAACAGATTTTCTTTTTTTTTTTCAGAGATAAGTGAACTTGGAAGAAAGAGAAGACACAAAAAAGTGGTTGCAAAAGAAGGTATAATGGGCCTCGGATGGCTGTGTCTTCCAGGTACTTATAAATTAACCAGAATCATCTTTTACCTCCACGCCCCCGCTCAAGTGAATGGAGAAGAAGTGATGTAAAACTCTTGTTAGTGCTTCCCTCCTCTGGACCTCATGGATATGTAGAGAGAGTGGGTGGACTAGAGAAGTACATAATTGATTAATGGGCTATTTTTCACTTCTAACATTTAAGTTTTTATTCCCTTTTGAAAAAAAAAGAGAGACAGAGAGAGAAGAACTCTCAGGCAAAATTCATACAAAATTGATTTGTTACCGACCAGTTAGGTGGGAGCGGTCTCCTGGCATCGCATATTCCGTTCTCACCGCTGATGGGAGTGGGGCGCCGAGAGACGTCTGCGTAACTTCAAAGGTGCAGCAACGCCACCACGGAAGCATTTCCGAGATGTTTGTGCTTCTGACATTAATAATGCACACTCAGTACTGCAGGAGAACTTTGGAAAAAGAAATACGCCAGAGGATGAAACGTACATAAATGTTCGAGTTCAGCACAGATAATATGTGTCTAAAGGTGAGTTGGATTTGAGACCAAATTGTCCCATTATGAATCAAAGCAGGCATCTCTTAAGATTCAAGCACTTACCTTGAGGAAAAACTAAACACCTCGCTGTCCGCTCTGGTGCTGAGGAAGATCTCAGACCAGCAGGCCTCACCTTTCTCACCGTCCATGCTCCGTGGCAAGCAGTAGATCTATGCCAACTGCTCTCCAGAATCACAAGCTCTTCGGCCGCCGTGTTGAGCAGGCTCTGCCTCCTCTGGTGAAAGCATGAGGCCAATGTGAAGGATTTCCACAGATACACATGATTAGCCGCTAGCGCTAGTCAAACCCAGCGTAGTTAGGAGACACAAGTTTTGCGTGTGTGTTTGTTTTCTTTGTGGTTGTTTACTGCACAAAGCCTGACACCAGCCTGCTACACAACAGTGAGGTTAAAAGAAAAGTGGGAACACAGTGGAGACAAAAGAGTTTAACAAAGAATATAAACATGTCCAACAAAACACTGCTGGAGTGCCTGTTCATGCGTGTTTATTTTCTCTATCATGTTACTTTAAAACTATACAGCTATTTTAATAATTGAGAACAGATCAGAAGAACACTTCAAAAGTCTGTATTCTGGCTGAACTTTTGCACAGTTGATTATTCATCCTCGTTGCGTTGTGCAGTGTGAAAAATCACAATTTTCTTGGCCTTACACAGAAATGTACAAGGGTCCTCACATCATGTTTTGGACATTTGTCTTTACATGTGTGCATTCCAGTATCTTTGACAGACGCAGTGGCGTGTGAGAGAATTCACTCGCAGGGTAAACATACATGTGAGCTGGCGGGTTACTCTGGTGCGAAGGACTAGGCGCTTATGGGGGTCTTGTTACCCAGCGTGTGCTAATGATGGCTGGACAGCTGAGCTGTGCGCTCAGCATCACTCCTTCACCACCACCCCTCTTCCTCCTCCCTTCCTCCTTTCTCTTTCTCTGTGTGATCATCCGAACCCTGAGCCATTGCTAAGCTAATAGAGAGCGAAAGGTAATGGCTTTGAAATGGAGTTTCAAATTGAGTTTTTTTGTTCCTCTGTTAAATAATCTCTTTGAAAGTGAACATTCTCACACATTCTCTCACTCAATTTATTTATTTATTTCTACAGAGTGTAGGGGGAAAGAAAGGAAGAGAGAGTGAGAGAAAAAAAAGAGACAGAGAGAAAAGTATGAATACCACACTAGTACAATACACCGTGGTACAGCTTTCAAACTCACGAATTGAATAGGTCTGTATCCCCTGAACGACAATTCAGAAGTAGGACACAAGTCTCTAATGTTAGAGCTGGTTGAGAGTAAACGGTATGAGAGAATTATTAATCTCCTTGCTAGCAAGAGCCTGAATTTCTAATCCTTTTCCTTTTTAAAAAGGGCCCTGTCCCAATTTACTGTGTGCTAATCGGTCAAATATTGGAGATTAGACAGTGTTAGAGTTATTACACCTGCTCCTGGTCTATCATTGTCTCATTTACAGACAAGAATGTCTTTTTATTCTCACGGTGAGGTGACACACTCACATAAAAACATCCCTGTTTAATTCTCTGGATTTAGCTTTCTTTCAAACCAGCGACACATTTGTATGCTAAGCATAAATAACACCTTTTTATAAGGATGTGTACAAACAAATATTTGCACACTGTCATATTTTCCTTATAGTTTTTCCTTTTCTTCATATTTTTCATACGCGTTTTCCCCCTATATTGATGTAATTCAAGTTTATCTTTGGCTGCAGTGCATGTAAATCCAGCGTATTATCCTAAGCCATCGTAGCATTGAGACAGGAGCACCCTTTAGGCCACCTGGCACAGATACAAGCTGCGCTGCACTTTCCCTCCTAATCCACCAGGGTCCTGCTGCACGCTGCACACATTACCTTCACGGTGACAGCCAGAGCATGACATGCTTGTGCATGTCAGAGAGGTGTGTGCATGTTTTGTGTAACTGCCATGTTAAGTCCCTTAAGTCCCCTGTAGAATGTCTTTCTAAACCCCCCCTCCCTAGCCCATTCAACCCCCCCCCCCCCATCCCAAAGCCTGTATGCTCAGGTATAGATACTCAGCTACAGGAAAAGGGGGAAAAACAGATACATATTTTATGACACAAAAACCTCAAAGCAGAACCTAGATATTAGTCACTTTGGTAATTAAAAATGTATATTGCTCTGCGCAGTCTCACCTAGTGCATTATTTAAGCCTGATATATTTTTTTTTCCCGAAGTTACCTCGGCTCAAAAGGATTTTTTAATGCTAAGCAGCTCCCTCGGAGTCACTGTGTGCTCTTCCCACTCCTCCTCTGGGTCAACCATTAGTCTTGTACCAAATGGAAAATGTGGAACATCTGTATTGTGCACAAAGGTATTGATTGGGCTAAAATAAAATATCTAAGGACAACAACAAAAAAAGAGATATATCGTAGAATAATGGGAGGAAAGAGGAAATAAATGATAGCCTGTTAAATGCATGCTTCCTAAGACATATACCAAACTTAAGAGTGTCACATGTATCAAGTCTAAATTGGCTGTTGTGTTAGAGGCTGAACTTTAATGACTTAAGACTTTAGTCCTCTGTGCCATTAAGATGTCCTGCACACAGCAAAACTGTCATAATAACAAAAGCCGCCTTAACAAAAAGTACAGTGATCTTCCAACGCAGAGTAGTCACAAGACCCGAGGGCTTGTTCTTATATCTCTGCTCTTGTCTGCTGCTCTGTCAAACTTTCATAAGTCAAAAAGCAGCATGCTTAATGAAACAGAAAACTTCCCATTGCCTCTTACCTTGCCTGGCTTAATCCAAGGATAGACGATGCCATTATAGCTCAGAGAAAGAAAGAGAAATACGTTTTCTCCCCCATAACCATGAACTGTAGTAGTTATGGTCTGAGAGAGTGTGTGTGTGTGTGAGAAAGAGAGAGCGTCTGTACATCCTGCTGTAAGACACTAGTGTTTACACACGGGGACAAATCTGGTCCTTATTAACAACTTTCTCTAAAGAAACATGCCCCATGTCACCGAAAAACTTTTGCAGTGGCACACAGATAGTCTTCAGAAACTCAATAAAAAGTTAACAGGAACCCACATGAACCTGATTGACTGTCTTTAAATATGCTCCAAATGTTAATACAGAGGTACGAAATTGGTAAGTTCTTGTTGGGAACTTCAGCACAGCGGAAAGAGGAGGGCTTTGGGTGAACAAGGTGAAGTACTACGTGCAAAGTTTCCCATAAAATATTGATCATTTCGAGGATGAGACCAGACATTTTCTTTTACAAAATACCCTTTTAGATATTTTGCTATACATGTATGACTTTGCTCTCTCATCAAATTTAATCAAGTACATCAAATAATTTATAGTACTCCACATGTATTATTGAACAGGATGGGCAAAGTCACAGGGTACTAAAAGCTACAAATGTACTTATGCAGGTGTTCTATCTCAATTCGTGGTCCAATTATGACCCCATCCCAGAATGTTAGCGTAAGAACTGTACAGGAGAGATGTGGTCCATACTTACACATGCAGTATAAAGTAAAATGTTGTTTAAATGGGCCTATTTAGTATCTGTTCATTTCAGTGGGAATTAAGAGAATGAACATACAGAGACAGAACCATACACACTCAGTCACTCTCTGAGACATTATTTACAAAGAGTCTTGTTTAAGGTATTATTGTTGGGTTACGATGAACATGTTTGATTTTGATATGCACAACAACACATTGGATTGACTTACATTTGCTGTACATGAAAATCAAATGTAATTAGAGCCATCTCCATCAAAAAAGATTTTTGGTTATTTATGATTACACATTTAAGCACTCAAAACAATTTTCTTTAGAACTATAACTTACTAAAGAATAACATAAATCTTTCCTTTGCTGTAGTAACATGAGCGTTGATGCTTTATCTGTCATTACAATGTATCTCACAGTCAGATTTTACACTGAATAATCTATTAAATCCTAAATGGGGTTATAATTGAACCAGTGTCAAAATGGCAAACAATGACGCCTCCGTTGCAATTAATAACTTGTTGACGGAATCTATGAGGCTTAATATGAAGTTCTTTTTTTCCATTCTAGTCCATTATAGTGAGTGCAAATGGTTCTGCGGCTCTCTGATACTGAATGTAAGCAAGTGATAATTTTTGTTTGGTGGGTAGAGCACTGCTTCTGGGTTTAAAAGAAGAAGAACTGGCACTGTTAGGTTTTAATGAATGAGGTGGGCTTGGCTTGACGTTAATGAAGACAAGAAAGAACTGCAACACCTTTGTCGTTCCCTGCAAGTGGAAGGAGGAAAACAGTTTCCTCGAGACGACAGCGACAGCCTTTTCTTTGCCGAGATAGGGAGAGTGGGAAAACATCTCATTATTCAAAAATAAAAAGGGAGAAAGTCACAATTAGAACGTCTTCTGATGGAGAGTAAATACAATGAGGTGATTAAGACAGGGATGCTTAAAGCGTGCCACTAATTAAATGGATATGCAAATGTTGTCATACTTAGCAGATGGAATTAAAATTACTTATTGTAAAGCACGTGTTATGGTATTATTAACATGACAACTTGAGGACTCGCTGAGGAATCATACTTTGCTATCAGATTCCATCTCACTTGTTTTTATTTATATATTTCTGTTTTTTTTTCCACCTCTCTCTGTTTTACCTCCAAATGAGAAAGCCACTGCACTTCCGTCTGCTCTCGTTTTGAAGAGGGAAGTGAGAGGGAAAATTCAGAGATCCAGGGTAGATGCAAAGTTGCGTGTCGGTGGTGTTGTGATCTTCAATGCCACAGTTGGCCTAGAGGCAGCGAGGGGAGTGGATATCAGACCTCTGCCAGAACGTTTTAAGTTATATTGTTTCTCTTCTCTTTCTTTCATGCGCTTTGCTCTCAACAGCCCAAACTAGAATGCTTTTATTATTTTTTTTTCAGACAGAGTGTGTGAGTGGGTACAAAGTGGGTGGCCGACGTCACTGCACACCCATTAGTGCTGGTGGGTGCTGTCCAAGGTCCATCCTCGCGTGTGAGTGTGTGTGTGTGTGTGTGTGTGTGTGTGTGTGTGTGTGTGCCTGTGTTTTTCCAATGCATAATGATACCACACACTAACACCCCGAGTCTTGTGGTGGAGGGTGGAGGTGGTGGTGGAGGAGGAAAAAGGAGGGGTGGGCCCCTTCACTCTTTCCCTTTCAACGTCAAGCCCGACCCTCCCTGCTTTCTGGTTGCAAGGCAGATTCCATCAGGCAGAAGGCTTCTCCCTCTCTCTCCCTCTCTCTCTCTCCCTCTCTCTCTCTCTCTCACTCTCTCCGTCCAGACATTGTGTGCCTGTGGCAAATGCAAATAGGTGAAAAGACAGACAGGCTGGTGTGTGTGTGTGTGAGATCAGACTCTGAAGCATCCCCTGCAGCCTCTCTCAGGAAGCTATGCCAGTCGGAGCGATTGAACTAGCGCGATGGTCCGCACCGTGCCACTTCTGTCGAGCGTTCTATAGGAGCCCTCTAAGGACCGTGCTGATTAAAAGTGACCTACAGGTAAACATGTCGATATCGCCACCACAACAACAAAAAAAAGCTGTGGCGACATGTTAGAGTAAACGTTAAGTGGTAGAGTACAGACAAAAAGGGCATGGCAACTACTCTGCATATCACTTGTCAGCCCCGGAGGCATGTACACTCAAAAAAAGAAAAAAGAAAAAGAGAAGAAAAAATGAAGAGAAGGGAAAAGGAAATGTTCCTCTCTTTAGGTCACAAATGTAAAATGGAGGGGGAAGTTAACCAAATATGACCATATGGTTTAATGTTCCCTTAAGATGTCATTTGAGTTTATACCTGCCATCAGTTCAGCTCTGAACATGACCAGGTTACAGATTATTTAATGATGGCTATTTAGTTGATGGTGCTTCTAAATGAACTGAGTACCATTCAACCGTTGCCTTCACCATTTCACTTCAGCTAAATGCTATTAGAGTCCTATAATTACGAGATGTCTCACAAAGCTTCCCCCTAAGTTTTAGCCCAGGATAATAAGTTCATTTTTATTCCATTTCAAATGATCTCAATATACTACCGTATCAGCAGTGAAGACGTAGGTTTTCATCATAATTAACAACATATGCCATTACAGCCAATAACATTACATTATTGTTATTGCTCACTGCTTAAAGATATGGTCTATGCCTACATAATGACCATATGCTCCCCAAAATATGGGGGCTGGAGCCATCTACAACAGAACTCAATTTTATGTTCAGGATATAATGTTGCATCGCCTACCTCTTTACATCCTACTCAATTTACGTTCAATATAACACTGTGAGTCACACACAATGATGTTATGAGAGTCCTGAATTGTAGGCAGCCATTCATATGAAGGTGCATTAGGCTAGATCACAAACATGGTGTGGATCATGGCACATCTTCCGAGTGCATTGTGTAAAGATGTGTAGGCATGCAAAGGTGAGTGGTAACGCTGAGGGATATCATTCAGGACAAAGCCAGGTGATTTGGGCATCAGTTCAGTGCACACTGAGACCAGCATGCATTGGCTGGTGTTAGAGGATAAAGATAGTGAGTGATACTGGAAGAATGTATCCAACTCCAGGTCACCCTCATGCTTCACCACCCCAACACACACACACACACACACACACACACACACACACACACACACACACACACACACACACACACACACACACACACACCACCACCACCAAAAAAAAAAAAAAACACAGCAGCACCCCACCACCCTGAAGCCACGAGTGGTTGTGGTCCCCACGGAGAATACTTGCCTGCCTCCCCAGTAATTAAACAGTACGAGAGAAAGAGAGGAGAGAGAGAGAGAGATAGAGAGATAGAGGGTGAAAGAGAGAGAGAGAGAGAGAGAGAGAGAGAATGGTGGGGTGTTC
>NW_027468689.1:20218657-20313657 GCF_046254945.1 Alosa pseudoharengus | reverse complement strand
AATGAATTGATCTACAACTACACAATCAACTTCACTCACCTCATATTTTCACGCATGTATGAAATCATGTCCTCCGAATGCATTACACTAATAATGAGTAGACATGGACATTTATACCGGGCTAGGATGTGCTGCTTTCACATCTATGGTGTCATTTTCTTAATAAACTAATACGACGTTTTAATGGGCATATCCCGTAGCATATTGTTCAAAACATCATCAGAGTAGGCCTAGGCTAGCCTAAGATAAATTGTTCAAACCATATTGTTTCAAAATATTAAAAACTAATAATAGCCAAAAATACTAAAAATACGCAATGCATGCTGGGAAGCAAAACTCAACATGAAATAAAGTAGGCCTACATGAAACATAACTACAATGCATTGACGTTATATCCACTCAATTTTTTGGACCTGTGATCAAACAGGGACAGCCTATAAATGTCAGCCTATCTTCCTGGAACATTGCAGATAAAGACAAATGTATCGTTTACTCTATAGGCTATGAATGCTCTTTGTAGCCAACTTTAAGATTAAATAAATAGATTCCAGATGTTTCTATTCTATATAATTTTTTATTAATAAACAGTAAGGCTCTGGTGAGGCAGAGAGCTTGCTCCTCGTCAGAAATCTCATCGGATATGTGCACTCTTTGCTGTTTCCACAAGGAGCTGCTGTAACATCGGGGACAGCTATGCGTGACACTTTTAAATGCGAGCATGCGTCAAATAAATTACAATGACATTTAAACAAGTCATGAAGAAGCAGTATCCTTAATTCTTCTGCAATGTAGAGCTAGATCGTTTTGCTTTACAAATTAAGTAGTCACTTCTGTTGCTATAGGCTACAACCCTAAACAAATGCTACGTGGTCTGTTTTTAACATTTCTCTATTTATTGCATCGTATTCAGCTCCAAAAGTCGGTTCAGTCCCAATTCGGCCGTGTGTGTGTTTCTGAAAATAAAACAGATAATAAATAAGTACGTGACTACTTTAAATAAACCACTGCATATTTAGAGCATGTTACATGCATCACGTAATGACAGTTATCTGAAGAAATGCGCATTGTAGGCTAGAAGCTAAGAACAGCGACTTTGCTAACGTTACACCAAGCATCACATCAGCTAACATGAATTTGATAACATCCCTTCCCTAGTTTGTAACGTTATACATTAATGTTAAACTCAAAATGTATGTGCTACATAATTCGCAGACATGCTGAATTATGTAGCACATACATTTTGAGTTTAACGTTCATAAACTGTATGATAGGCTATGTTGCCTTAGACTACGGTAGGCTAATGCAGCTACTGCTAGAGACTAGATAAATAGATTAGTCATCCCCAGACGTGTAATGTGAAGTCGTGCATGGATGTGATGTCTCCGTCCTGCAGGCGGTAGCCAGAGCACTCTCAACTCCGCTGCCATGTGTGAATAAACAAAGCCCCCCCCCCCCCCCCCCCCCCCATGTCCCCGGTATAACATTATTGTCGGGTCCTTAGGAGGTATTTGAAATGACCAAATGCAAATGTCATCCGAGGGAACTGACGGTAACGTCCACAGAAAGTCCTGCACCGGACGTCACACAATAACCAAACGATAACTTGCTCCAGACGTCAATAAGGTCACCGGAACGTCTGCTAGAGAACATGACGTTCGGGACCAATCGGGGACGTCGTGAATGTCGGCGGACGTGAATGTCGGGGACGTCCCGTGTTTGTCGGGCAATCAGAGATTTTAAACAAACGAGGGAACATCATGCCACAATGCAAAAACGCAGTTTACCTGTGTTTACATGCTAACGTGAAACCGGAGTTTTCAGAAATAATCGTTTTCAGTGATAAAACCTCCGTTTTCGTGTAAATGAAAGGCTAAAACGCATGAAAATATATGCATTTTTCCTACGTGTATACGGGCCTGTTTACACAATAACGCTCGCAGGTGAAAACGACAAAATATTTTATCAGATATGCCTTTCGTTTAGACGGCAACAGAGTGGAAATCTTATAAACACTCCACCGTTGCATTCCCGTCTAAAGGGTAAAAACGCAAAAGTCTGCTATAATCTGCTCACGGTGGCTCTTGTCGCGTCCGCGTTTACACTACCACCTAGCCGCCTGGCGTGCATGCTATATCGAATTTCACACACTTTTGCGTCACACAGATTTCCCCCCAAAAACGCTCGTCTAAACGGAATAAAAAGTGAGAATGCAACGCCACTTTCTCGTTTTCTCTTCAGATTGTTTCTGTCTAAACATAGCCTGAGTCACATGAATAAACCAGAAAGACATAGCCACCACGTCCAGGCGATTCACAAATGTATATATCCAACTACGTCGCAGTGACCAATGCGGTATGTGCTCACAATGTAACTGTTTTAGGTGGGTTTAAGTACTGTTAAGAATATACCTTACCTGTGTTGTTGCTAAAACCATCAATTATTCAACACATACACATAGGTTCTGATTTGTTGTTATGTCTTATGTTATGTGCTATTAGCAAATATGTGGTATGTTCTTCGTAGATATATAAAAGTATATGACATACTTCTCTTTGCAGATATGACAATGCCTGACAATTTTCACACTATTTCAAACAATGGAATTGTATAAAACAACCTGGAGGGTTGGCCTATCTCAGTAGGGCTTGACACAGCCACAATCACATACACATGCACTTAAAATAAGGGTGTGTCAATTACAGTTTGTATGTCTAAAGCTGTGTGAAGTAAAATCAGATAGATAGATAGATAGATAAATACTTTATTGATCCCCAAGGGGAAATTCAGGAATCAGCGAGTACAGAACTGCCTATTTTAGTCACATTAGTATTTGTCCCATAGTATTTGCACCTAGTGGAAGCAATTTACCATTCAGCAAAGGTATACTTTTTAACAGCATGTGTGCACTGTGGGGACTCAACCCACTTGTATTGTCCTCACCTTGTTCTAACAGTTTAGCTGCATGAGGCACACAGTGATTCAAATAGCTGTAGTGTGTTGTGTAGTTTGTATGCAATGTGCATGTAGATGTCTGTGTGTGTGTGTCTGTGACGTGTACTTGTGTGTGTTTGTATCTGTGTGTGTGTGTAATGTGTTTTGCCTTCCCTGCTTTTGCACCAGGTACACAGTGCGCTAGACTGTCTAAGATTGTCATGCACTCGAGAGAGCAATCAGCCGTGATATCTCGCGCTCCACACTGGAGCCGGTAGGATCAGCACAGGTGCTTGCCTCAGCTGTGGCGCATTGGTTAATTGAGCAAATCTCTTATTTCTTACCCTCCTATAGCTCCAATTAACTCTTGGCAAGGCTCTCCGCTGATTATATCTAACATGCGAAATATGATCACAGCGGCGACGCGAGGGCGTTCACCAGCAGATCTCCAGCACAAACCAATGTTTGTGTTTGTGTCCTGTGCTGCGCAGGAACCTAATCCCTGCTTTTGCTGTGAGTAAATGAGCTTGGGGATGGAATCTGCATCATCGTTTGACTGTTTGGGAGGAGCGTGGTTGTGTGTGGTTGTATTTGCTCAGTGGATGTCTTTCTGAGCTATTCAGCCCCATCTGTGACATCAACAGGATTGAAGCAATAGAGGCTAGTGTCCACAAATGGTTAGCATGACAACAAAGACACACAGTCAACATACAGTATACTGGACCATGTAAATAATTTACACAAAGACAGTTAAATCACTAACACCATGGGAGGATAACAACAACTGACCTAAAAAAATCCCACTGATAAATTGTAAAAACTTGAGGTAATATACACACATAAATGTGAAGCATATAAATAAATAAATTATTTTCATAATAAAAGTCCCCTCTAGCAATAACAAAGAGCGGAGACCTGCCTGTGTAATGAGTGATCTGTAATTCCCAAGAGGAAAGGTCTCATACATGTGCCTTGTGCCAACATATTGGCTCAATGGCTGTGCTATCACATTAGGACATCATGAAAGAAAGATAATATGTTAGATTAAATATGTATGGGAGAATTAGGGTATCTCAAGTATTCTATCATTTAAATTCAAATCGGTCCATCAGAGGAGAGGGCCTCATTAAAGTGGTCTGGAAATTAGCAGATAAAAAACACTCTCACATTTGGTGATAATACTGATAATTTAGACCTTGAATCTCCAAAGTTCTTGGCTGTGATTAAGTTTTTTTATGAGAAAAATCAGTTGTACCTTGCAGGGATTCTTTTCCGTGGAAATCTGCTGAGGGAATACACTGAATAGCATTGGTGAGCACGTAATGGTTGGCCTCTATGATGGCATTGTGTGGAAACCAAGGGTGGCTGGCACTGTTAGAGCTCTGTCATCTAGGCGATGTAATCTCATCTATTTACTTAATTATCCCCAAATGTGTGCATTTTAATACATGCTAGAAATGATCTCTCAGCATTCACTCTGGAGGACAGTGACTGACAGTGTTGTCAATGCAGCACACCCTGCAATATGAATAAGATTATTCCAATTATGTTTCACCTCAGCTAACCACTATATATCATGTACATTTACAGCTGTGGGCTACACACAGACAGTGGAGATACACAGATTCACACAATGCAAGTCTGAGGACACAAAAGACCTATGAGGACATTCACTGGTCTGGTGAGGATAATGAGGTCTGGTCTGACATCAAAGCACAGGCCTAAATGCTTTTCTTCTGATGATCATATATGAAGAATGACTGCAAGTTTTTTTTTTTTTTTAATTAAGCTCTTTTTTGGTTTATAAGGACATGAATCTGAATCTACTGAATGACTGAGCATGATCTGAAGCGATCCTTCCCAGCAATGGAGCACAACATTGCTGATATCACCTCTGTACCTGCTGATGTACTGTAGCTCCTTTGTTCATGAAGGAGTGCTTTCAGAATCAGTGTGATAATTGTCTATTTAAAGCCAACTGAGGCAGAGAGAGAGAGAGAGAGACAGAGAGTGAGAGAGAGTTTGCATACTCTCCCCACTTGCCTGTTGGTCAGATGACATGACAGGCTGTTGTTTTGTTGTTTTTTATTCTTCCACTCTTTTTTGTCCTGTGAAGAACATGGATTTGTTCCACAAAGGCCCCTTTTTTAGTGAAGGTCAAAAGCGTGTGTAACAGCTTAATA
Organism: Alosa pseudoharengus; assembly: GCF_046254945.1. Classification (NCBI taxonomy): domain Eukaryota; kingdom Metazoa; phylum Chordata; class Actinopteri; order Clupeiformes; family Clupeidae; genus Alosa; species Alosa pseudoharengus. The sequence goes on along the minus strand of NW_027468689.1, from coordinate 20,308,543 downwards.
ATGCTGCAAGAAGGCTCCCTAAGTAGCCGTGATTCGGCCAGGGTTCAGAACGGAATTTTAAGGTGAGGTATTAGCCAAGCTTATTTATTTTCATTTCCTTGTCTTTCATTCACTCCTTTCCCCTGTGGTAAAGCTGATTTCTGCCATGATTCCCATCTTAATTTTAATACCCGTTTTTGCTCATCACACAGACAGATTTTTTTTCTATTTTTTTCTCTCGCCCCCTTCTCCTTCCCCCTGCTTGAAGTAATGGAAGTCCCGCACAGGAAGACAAGACGACCACTGGGAAGACAGTAAACTAGCTTCTTTCTCTCACAATTAATTGGTGCATGGCCATGTGCATATATGATAACAGATTTTTTTCTCCCCCTCTTCAACATGGAAAAAGGGAGGTTAATTAATGTAAGAGCTGTGTTCGTCAAGATGCAGAATTTACTGTGCCAGCCCCCCCCACACACACACACACCACCACCACCACATACTCATCTCCACGCCCCACCCCACCCCAGCCCACCCCACCCCGACATCAGCCTCCCACACCGCCTTAAGAGCCCTGATTCCACACTAATGACCTAGTTCTTTTAATGAGAGGCATTAACCTCTGGCTACAGTCACCCAGGTCTTAATTGTCAACTGAGGCAGAAGCAGAAGGGAGAGTTTTTTCCCCCCGATCAGCAGGTATGGGCGACATCACCACATGTCAGCCTGGGCCCCCCAATAAATAAATCTGTTGCCCGGGAAACGGCAGACATCATTGCAGTTGTCTCTCTTTTTTGTTAATATTTAAATCATTCTCAGAATATCCATTTTTAATTCTGTCTTACCCACCCCCCAACCCCTCCTCTTTGTGTGTGTGTTTCTTCTGGGGTGCCACAGGAAACGGCCTGTCATGCTGCGACCACTGAGGCTACTACACACGCAGCCAAATAATACAATAATTAGAAAATGCATCTGCTCAGGAACCTGAGAACTCATTAGAATACATTTTAAAGCAGGAAAAAGCAGGGTCCTTTCATTTACCGAAATATGATTAAAAATTCCCCTTTATGTTGCACCCAAGAGGTGTGTTTTAAAATTCAAACACTATTTACTATAAAGTACAATATAAAATAAATTTAATAACGAGATACAGAAATATAGACACCTAATTAGAGGGACACTTTAAAGCAACTACTGTCTTTAATAAGGAGCGTCCAAAATAGCTGGGGCTGGTGGGGGCTGTTGTGTTCAAAGAGAAGCACAAGTCACAGACCGGGCAGTTGTGTTGTTTCAAAGAACCATTGTTCTCATTTATTCCAAATCAGAACAGGAACAAAAACACCTAGTTCTCACCTCTTATTGTATGGTGAAGTCTGAACAGCACCATCGTTTTGCTCAGCTGAAATAGAAGCTGAATGGCTTCTTACGGACCCATTATCAAGCACCTCTGTGTGCCTCGCGTCATAATAAATCACCAGTAGAGGAGCTCGCTCTGAGCTGGATCCGGCCCAGATGCGGGTCAGTTCTGGTCCAGCTCTGTGCCGGAACGTAGCTGCCATGTGGGAATTGATTCTGGCTCCATCCAGAGGGCCCCCTGAGTGCTGCTGATCCCGTGCTCAATAGCAGATAGATGAATAATAGCAGATGGATGGATTGTATCGGCACATGTGCATTAATGACTGATTGCCTTCTCTTGATGTTAAAGTGCGGCTGTTATACTGTTACAGCAGGGGAGATTAGCACTAATAAAGCTTCCTGTCAGTCTCCCAGGGGGGGAGGTGATGGGGGTGGGGTGGAGGTGTGGGAGATGAGTAGGCAGTGAGGGGGTGGGGGGTGGCATTGGAGGGGATGGGGATGGACATGACATGACAGCCTGCTGGTCAGACCTTGAGATAGAGAGCCCAGCCAGAGTTGTCCGACAGCCACGTTAGCAGCGGCAGAACAGGAGAGGGTATGACAAGGTCAGTGTTAAAGGGCATCTGTGTAGCAAGCCCACAGTCTGGCTAAACAAACACACACACACACACACACACACACACACACACACACAGTACTAGACACAGGTACTCATGTAGTCATACTGAGACAGATACATATGTAACAGATAATATCAAACAGATACCTACAGTATGCACATACAGTCATACTCACTTATTAACTTAAAGGGCATACACAGGAACAATAGACAAATGGGCAGTGAAATATGTCACACTTGGGCAGATGTGCAGATGTTGTCATTCTCACTGTGTTAATACAGATGAACACATACACATACACACAAATGTTCACCAATATCATCTCATAAGAACACACTAATTTTGCCCATACACAACGCACCACATATTGTTTTGAAAGTCCACATCAATGTTCTAGTAAACTGTACCATGCTTGCAAACACACACACACACACACACACACACACACACACACACAGACACACACACATCTTTGTCTGACATCAAGGTCACTATAGTGAACAGAAGTCCTACATCATAATTGCGGAGTTGTGCTACCCCACACCTCTCTCCCTCCCTCTCTCTCTCTCTCTCTCTCTCTCCCTCCCTCTCTCTCTCTCTCTCTAATTTACCTCCATGATGTTACATAAAACATCCTAATCAACAAGAGAAAGTGCTGTCAAACACCAATGAGCACCTTGTCAGCACTTTGTCTGCCTGAGCTACTTTGCCAGGGGTAGATCATATTTACCCTCCTATCTCAGCCAGCCAGCTCCTCTCTCTGCAATCTCAGTTGTTCTCACTCTCTCAGGATGCATTCGCTGCCCCCCCCCTCCACTCCCCAGTTTTGAAACAGAAATTGTGTCTAAATCTGAAAGATCGAACTAATGGTAAGCATGTGTCCCATTGCGTGTAACTAGAGACATTGCTGCCGTCCGAAAATTCCTTGTTCCTGGGCCTCTTCAGCTGTGGAGACCATAAAGCAGAGCTCTATGGTGCACAGAGAATGGTGGGGTTGTTTTCTCAGCACAATAAATGATAGGTTGCAGGAGAGGATCCTGCCTGAATAGGGATTCGTAGAGTCTTCACGCTAAATTTAAAAAGGAGCTTCCAGGATGCCCTAGGAGCTGGAAAAAATGCTTTCCCAAAGCCGCTGGCATTTGAGGGGAAAAGGGAAAAAAACCTGTGCTGCTGTACGGATTTATATATATATATATATGGAATTTTTTATATATGTGGAAGAAACCAACATCACAATGATGATGATGATGATGATGATAATGATGACCATCATCGCCATCATCATCATTGTCATCCCAAGACCCTTGTAACTTCTCAACAATATTGCCAGTCATTTATCTTTTGACAGCACAGGTTAAAAACTGTAATCCTTGACAGTCTTCGAATTAGAATGTCTTTGATGTCCCTGCATGAGTTTTTTGTCTTTTTTCCCCCTCATTCTCTTGCCTGGAGGCTTTAGCAATGCTCTGAAGTCCTGTGTTTATTCGCCCCTAATCTTCTCCTCATCTCCCGGCTAGCGGTGACAGATGGTTATAGGCACACAATAGTATTAAGAGTTTGATTCTCTTTCCCCCTCCTCCTCTCCTCGTCTTTTATACCGCCTGCCTCGCTGTACGACAAATAGCTGTGAGACGAGGGGCAGGGCTTCTCACGGCGAACGAGACTCGGCGAGGTAAGATCGAGTAAAGATCTCCTCCGCCTACCAACAACCCCCCCCCCCCCCACACACACACACACACACACACACACACACTCCAACCCCCCATAACCATCATCCCCCCAAAGCCCACGCCGCCCCCCTGCTCCTCCCAGCCCCATCCTTCCTCTGTCACTTTCCCTGTGAAGCCTCGCTTGTTGCCGCCGCCAACTCTCCAAGGTAAAGCACATTAACCTTGCTGACTGTTATTAAAAAGATATATTTGCCAGGTAGGCCTTTCTCTCACATACAACTACCCACAACCACTCCCCCTTCCTGTCCACCACTACCTTAAGTATATGTCTGTGAATGTGTGTTTGTGTGTGTGTGTGTGTGTGTATGGGGGAAGGTGTGGGAGGGGGATATATATGGACATACCACACCGACGCTGGGTGTCGTCATAAATCGTGGGCGCGCGGCAGCGTTGTTGTAATTTTTAGTCCCTCTGTCTGCCCGTCAGCTGAGTGCTCCTGGATGATGCATAGTGGTAAATAAGGTGGAGGGGAAATTAGCCTTGCTGTCAGATTCTACCTTTTACCCCGGGGGCACGCTGGAAATTGACTGCACGCTAGATTTTCAAAATTAGCCCCTTAATGTTAGGCTGACAAACGGAGGGGCTTCGTAATGCCCCTCTGCGTCAGCCACCAAGGATTAATTACCACCTTTGCCTTCCGTTTGCGCATAAGTAGTTTCTCCCCAGCCCACATTTCTATAATTCCACAATAAAAAAATATGGAATTTCTTTTTATTTATGTGCTGCAGTGCACAGGTATGGCACCATTGCAAAGATATGGCTGCCTTATTATTCTCAGGATTGGTTCTGCCGGAGGTGAGAATATTACCTTCTCCTCAGCTGAGCTGTCACCATAACTCAAAGTAAATGTCACCATTTTGTTTAGGATTTCATTCTAATTTGCATTGCAAACCTTTCAGTGGTTTTAATAGCACCTGTTTAGTATTTTGCTTTTAAAAATAATAATAATAATAATAATAATAATAATAATAATAATAATAATAATAATATTAATAATAAAGCATGAAACTGGAATCCATGAGAAATTTATTTGTTGATAAAACAGACCGAGTTTAAGTAATGCAATCAGCAGCACCACCAATAGAAAAAGCACATTCACTTGCAGACCCCAGTGACTGGTGTTATGTTATGTTATATGTCACAAGGTCAAGAATTAAGAGAGAAAATGGGCGGAAGTCACATGGACCTGTCAAAGTAGTCAGATGATGGTTAGTAGTCAGATGATTGACAGAGGTTTGAGAAGTGCAAAATGAGTTACCTCACCAAGTTCATCTGTGCATGTGGACAACAAGGTGGGGAGGGGAGGAGAGGAGGGGGATGCCACAGAGAACCCTGGTGCCTCCAACCTGCCACCGCGCGTGTTAATGTTCCTCCGAGGCCTACATCCCCAGAGAGCGTGGGCCTGTTAGGGTGAGGTGGGATGGGGTGGGGTTGGGTGGGCGTGTTCTACTAGAACCGGACTACAGAAGGAGTGCTGGTGTGCGGAGCTGGGTCAGAGATTAACACACAAGCTGCACTCAGGACATATGGCATTTGTCATCTCCCACTGGGAGAGTCCTCCCCTGACACCCCCCCCCCCACACACACACACACCCACCCCGCCTCAGTCGCCTGCCCCCTCCCTCCCCTCCCTCGCTTCCTGCAGGATTTAAAAGCTTGAAGTGCTTTAGTTGTTTACAGTGCATCACATATCCTCTGTTCGTGGGCAAACTTAGTCCCGCAAGTCGCAGCGCTCAGAGAAAAATGGCTCAACTCAACTCAGCCTGCTGACTCTGGGGGAACTCTGCACAGATGTGACACTTGGGTTCTGTTTTTTGTTGTTGTTGTTGTTGTTATTCCTGTTGTTTTCATTCCTTTTCTGCTCTCATCGACTGTACACAGAGTCAGTCACTGGCTGGTGGCTGCAGTATCTCATATGATCTTCTGAAGTTGTAAAACTAAATGGTCTTTTATAATATCATGGGTATGTGTCTTGACATCACAATAAATCCAGAGGGGAAAAAGAAATAAAAAAAAACAAAGAATGAAAAAAGATTGATCTCTTGGAAATGCTAACTGTCTACAAGGGATGGGAATATGTATACAGCCACCATCAGAACGGTGCTTGTAATTCCATGTATGACTTGTTTACATGGGAGTGTGTCACTGCGGTGTTTGTGCGTCATTATCTAAAACAAACAGCGCTCCACAGAAAGTGACACATGGACTAAATGATAGAACACAGTGAAAGGAAAATGGTAATAACAGAGTATTCAGTGTTCCCTCTTTAAAGACACCCCCTCGTGGAGATTCATATTTCATCATGTGGCGGGCGGGGGGGGGGGCGAGTGAGTGAGCGGGAACAGCGAGCTACTCGTGGAGGAGACGTGATGAATCACTGTGGTGGAGACGTACCTGTGGGAAATCTGGATGACAGAAGATGGGTGGTGGTGATTCGGGTGGAGGTGGTGGTGGGGGCTGGGGGTTGGGGGCTGCTTCTTTGACAGCAACGCTTATCCCACGCAAGAATATTCTTTTATTTGTTTGTTCTTTTTGTTTTTGGAAGAAGCTGGGCATGTTTTCTACTGTTTTGGAAGTGTGTGTGTGCCTGTGTGTGCTTGTGTATGTGTGTGTGTGTGTGTGTGTGTGTGTGTGTGTGTGTGTGTGTGTGTGTGTGTGTGTGTGTATGTGTAAGGGAAAGAAGCTGGGATTAATCTCTGTATCACAAGAGTCAGCATGCATCTGGGTATGTTTGTGTTATGTATAAGGAGAAAAAGTTTGGGAATGGGGGTGTGTGGTTGGGAATCTGCCGTTCAAAAGCATGAAAATCCCTCGGCATACCAACTACTGGCCTTCAGCAGATCATTTGGTTTTGACCCCCAGCTTTTCCTCTAATTTGCCCTCAGCAGGCGTGGTCCATTCATCTATCTACACCTATAAACAGTTGCCCTCCTCCATGTTGCCCCACTGTTACCACCCCCACCTGGAGAGCTAGCGGGCACGCCTCCGCCAGAGTGAGGCTGGGGCCGTAATCTGGGGATGAAGGAAACCCACTAATCAGGCTACATGCAGATTAACGAATAGTTAGGAATTATCATAATAAAAAGCAGGGGGAAGAATAGAGAGAGAGTGAAACCTTGAGGATACTTCTGTGAGGGAGTATTACCAAGAAGTCCTCCCGCAATTTGTTCTAATTTACTCCCGAATCAAGAGCATTTGCAGGGATGTTAGCAACAACAATCCAGCAAATATTTTGCTCAATTTAGAGCAGATTGCAAAACAGGACATTTGTTAGTGATATCCAAGTCAGTGGCACACAGACCCAATAGCAAGATGGAGACAAATATATGGCCTCATTGACTCAAGCTCAGCAAAAAAAAAAAAAAACGAAAGAAAAGAAGAAAAAAAAAACCCTCTCGGCAGAACTACCAGGCGACATAGGTGGTCTCCGCCACCGTTTGTCAGATTTATTGATATTCCTCAGCGGAGAACTTTGTCTTCGGCTAGAGCATCAACGGTGGGGCAATAGAAGAAAAGGGGCCTGATATCTGCTGACGGGGCGTATTTCCTGTCGCCATTCTCCGGCGGATGAGGGAACGATAATGTTTGCCTCCACAGGTGCCAAGAAAACACTTTTCCGGTGCTGCCAGATGGGTAAATCATCTCCGATAGAATCTGACACTGCAGAAGACCCGGCCCTGCAAAGGCACAGCTCTGGACCAGACAACTGTTAGTATCCGAGTCTTTTCTTCCACAACGACATAAACAGCCTTGGGCATCTTGAATGTGCATGCTTTCTCTTTCTTATGTTCCCCTAATCTTACACGGCCCCACCCTCATTTTTGTAGGTAAACTAATTACAAGTCATGGTCAATAATTAGAAAATGCTCTGTCACGCTGGAGTAGGTAATAGGATGCAGTAGACCGATGGCAATGATAGAATGCTAAACAGGTAGAACTAATTGCGGAGATAAAAGTAGATAGTAGGCCTTGCCTTTAAAACAAAACGTTCAGGAATATGGCTTTACTCCGAGATGAACATCTGAGGATGTCATATTTAAACATATACTCATTGCCTCGATTTTTTCCCCCTTTTCATTAAATTGCTCTGATTCATCTATTTTTTATGAGGCGGTTTTTAATCAGGTACCTCCAGACTGTTTTATTTAGTCCAATTACAGCGAGGCAGCAGTCATTTTCAAATAATTTTGTTTACACGATTACATTAACCCGATGAATTATACACCGACTCCACATCAAGGTGCTGATGGCGCATAGAGATCAGTGTTTTCCCCTCTCTTTTTTTTAAAATGCAAATAAGAGATGCACTGCCATTTGAATGCAGGCTCCTTCACTGCTTTTCGTCGATACAAGAAAGAACCTGCCATGTAATTAGCAGAATATGGTTCTAATGCTCTTCTCCTTGAGAGTTTGACCCTATTTGTTTGCGCTGAGGTAATTTCATTAGTCTGTGCGATTCCCAGGAGTTGCCATGTGTTAATGCTTAAACGTTCACCAGAGAGGGGATGAGTATTTGGCAAAGCAGCAGCGGAGAAAGCGAAGGGGAGCACAAAAACATCTCTTTCATGTTGACAAATTCCATTAGCGAGCTGAGCGAAAGGCTCTTGTTTTTTTGTCTCATTTTATTTATGATAATGCGTCAACATAAAGAGGTGGAATATCCGTCACTTGCCACCTATGAGGCCTGAACAATGTGCCCAAACCGTTTCGGATTTGCTTCTGTTTTCTGTCACTGGGATGGTGTTGGAGGGAGATTGAGAAAAGACATGGGTCTTCATCTATCCGTCTCAGCCCGAGATACATAACCCCCCCCCCCCCCCCCCACCACCACCACCCCTCTCACTCTTTCCTCGCCAGCAACTCTGTCACCATTCTAGCCTGCAGGTTAAACACCTTAATGCACTGAAGCTGTGAGGGTGGGCTGCGCCCCAGTTGATTGTGAATTCCCTTCAGGGAAGCCGACCACAAAGCCCCGCGCCGGATTTCACCGTCACCCCGGAACGCAGGAACAGGAGCAGCAGCCCCTTCTGCACGGTTCAGCTTCCATCCTGCGAAAATAAGTCAGGTCTACAGGGAGCCATGTGGGGAGACGACAGACAAGGGGCGGTGTGTGTGTGTGTGTGTGTGTCTGTGTGTGTGTGTGTGTGTGTGTGTGTGTGTGTGTGTGTGTGTGTGTGTCTGTGTGTGTGTGTGTGTGTGTGTGTGTGTGTGTGTGTGTGTGTGTCTGTGTGTGTGTGTGTGTGTGTGTGTGTGTGTGTGTCTGTGTGTGTGTGTGTGTGTGTGTGTGTGTGTGTGTGTGTGTGTGTGTGTGTGTGTGTGTGTGTGTGTGTGTGTGTGTGTGTGTGTGTCTGTGTGTGTGTGTGTGTGTGTGTGTGTGTGTGTGTGTGTGTGTGTGTGTCGTGTTAGGCTTGACTCTAATCGTCATCTCTTCATTTTTTAAAGCGGGATTAAAAATGAAGGCCGGCAGGATAATGGGTGGAGATGCGAGGTGCAAGCCATGGCATCTGACAGACGTGTCAGAAGGGATCGATGCAAAGATTTCTCCCTTGTCTTAATCAAATTATCACCGAACCAAGTCACAAACACAAAACAAATGTTCATCTCAGAAAATCCATCATTTTATTTTGGATGTAATCTTCCTTCAGAAGAAATTGCAGTGTCACGCCATGCAGTCTTGCTATAATCATTGCATCAGTTCTTAATTCTCCTGTCTATCTCTGACCATCTCCTTAATACAAATATATGCACAAAATCCATTGCCAATGTAGAGATTTTCATGATAGTAAAAGACAACAGTGCTACTGACATGCTCAGCTTTTGTCAATTAAGGCAAAAAAAAGAGACAGAGTGAACGTTACATGAAAAATGGAAAGAACAAGAAAGGACGGAGTGAGAATGGAAAGATGCTGATGTCAACGTTGAAGGAATAGAAACCACATTTGAATCCCTGGCTCAGAGGCTTGTGTTTAAGGCCAGATAAATTTATGACAGAGTGCTCTGGATTGCATGTTACTGTGCATCATGGATAGCCTTTATCCTCTACACGTAAATAGTGAGCGAGGATGTACGTTCCATTTCGAGAGAGAGAGAGAGACAGAGAGAGAGAACGAAAAGCTGAAACCAAGAGGAGGCGGCACAGGTTGTACCTATTAGGACAGCTTAGTAATTTAAGAAGCCACAATTTAAGGAGAGGGCTACGAGACAGAGGGGAGGCACAAAGTAACATACGCGGTTCCAAAAAAGCAACGTTTTTTGTGGAAGAGTGGAACACATGACAGTCTAAATCGGCATCAGCGGAGCAGCTAGCAACTGTGGTCAGGTGGGAGCCTCTTTTTACAACGACGGGATACAACACTTGACTGTCCCTGTCTTTCAGCAACCGTGGCAACCAATAACATCACATTTCTGCCAAGGCTAAAGGCGACCACAGTGTTTATATGACCTCATGGACATACACTCAGGAGTCAAGAGAGCATGTTTAAAGAATGTAGTGCGGACATCAAACACTTTGACCTAACATGCACGTCAACATAATGCTCCCGCGCGAGAGTCAGCAGGTTCAAATGTCGCCATTTAGTCGGTGCGAATGTTTCCCGTTTCTGCGGGACACTGTTTCGGAGGGAAAACTGGGTTGGGAAACTGTATCCTATCACTTAAATAGTTAAGCATTTTATGAGGAAAATGTTTCCAAATGTTTTTTTTTTTTTTTTTTTTTTTTTTTAAAAAGGAAAAAAACTTTCCAGACCACACCAAAGCAGTTCTACAGCAATATTACATTTCAGTCAAAGTCGCCAGCATGATAGCCCGACTTCAGCGAAACTGCATGAGAAAATTGTTTTTAAGACCCTCACAGACATGATGGACTGTTTGAGCTAACCAGAGGTACTTATTTTTCTCCTTTAGTCTCCTTTCCCTTTCATTTCATTGTACCGGAGAAAAAATATCTGGCTCTTTCACTGAAATTGTTAGGTGACACTGCAGCTTCCCTGTCTCTGTCGAATGTACCTCTTCCAGGCACTCGTGTCTCAAGCCAGAGAGATGGCCTTAGCTAGCCAACAGCAGGAGTGATTCCTCTGACGTTTGCCTGGACTAAGCGCCTATCAGCCTTTTAATCTGCGACACAAGCCTCTGCTTCATCCAGCAACTCAAAGCCAGACTGAAGACTTAACATAACTCTAAGGTTCCACAAGGTAAAATGACAAGGACACTTTTGTTGTTTATCACTTTCTGTGTGTATGTGTGTGTGTGTGTGCATGTGTGTGCGTGTGTAAAGTGATTTACATAATGTGGTTACTTAACGCACTAAATCAAAATTCTATTCTTTTGTAGTTGCAGTTCAGGTTCTTAATTCGCAATCAGGAAACACTACAAAGGACTTTTGTCAAGTGCCGCAAATCAACAAAATGGGAAATGAATCTTGAAAAATGAGAACGAATTTGATATCCCACCCTGCCTTTGCCCACCCCACCCTCACTTCCCTCCTTCTCCTTGCCTGTATAATCTACTAAAGATTAAAAATTACTATCATAAAACAGACATTCACTGAAAGTAATCCCCCCACCCCCCACCACTCTAAAGAGAGAGGAGGGAAAAATCAGCACCAAAGCCTTTGCTTCCAGTTATGTCAGACTGTATTTAAAACAGTTCTAATCATATACCTTTGTGGACACTTAATTAAAATTACAAAACCAATTTTAATCTGTGGTCCAATTAATATGCAAATGTATGCAAATGTAGTAAAACAAGGTGGTGATTAAGTTAAGGACACTCTATTTCATGTCTCCTTTAAGTGTGAAAACAAACCATCTTTTTTTTTTCTTCTCTGGACGCGCTCTGATGGATTGGGATGTTTACGGGAGACATGCTGGGCTGAGTAAAATAACCTTTCCGGTATCGTTTCAAACGGAGGCCCAGCCGGAGCGGAGACAAAGTGAGGCTGCGCCGGTCTCCGCCTCTAATCCACACAGAACAAAGTCGTTTCGCTCGCGCCGTGATAATTTCACTGAGGTCAACACAAAGTTATGTCTTTCCACGCCAGCCAGGCAGTGGTGCTGTTTAAAATGCAAGACTCCATTTTTTTTTTTCGTGCTTGAGGTGAGATTCTGCCAATTCAAAAGAAAAGACTTATTTCTAATTAGGCCTGGGAGATAGCCTTTGAAAGCCAACACTGGAGGGGTCCTACCACACCAGGTAATGAATGATCGTGGGGGAAAAAAATTGCATGCTCTTTATTAAGAATGTAATTTATTTGGCAGTGATGGAACCTACACACACATAGAAAGAGAGAGAGAGAGAGAGAGAGTGAGAGAGAGATACAAAGAGAGAGAGAGAAACAGAGAGACAGAGGTAGGGGCATTATTATGACTAAGATGAATAAAGGTCAGGGATCTCGTTCCAACTTTGCTGAAATGCTTTGTTTAAATAATTTATATGCACAGTTCCGATATGACAATTATCCGACATATAAACCGTATACGTAAAGGGCCTGCTCTCACTTCCTCAACACACAACGTATATTAAACAACATGGTGTGTTATACATTCTTTCTGTTAAAAAAAGAAGATTTATATGAGATGAGAATAATTGGACAAACAGCTGATAAAACTGCCAAAAGCATCCAAAGGGACACAATAAGGTGACACTAAGGAGAGAAGCAGAAATTTACTTCCTCAGCAAGTAATGCTAAAGTGAGGTAGCATAATTGCCTGTTGTGGACCGGAGTCTGTCCAATTAGTTTTGTGCGAACGAGAGAGGGGTTCATTTTTACGGCTGTGTCTCAGTAACAACCCTCAGGAAATACAAATATTCAGAGGTAGGTCTTCAATTGAAAAGAAAAGGCCATAGCTTACTCTGTTCTGCATGGGAAAGCAGACAATAAGAGACAGAATTGTTCTGTATCTGACAAGCACAAAACTGTGGACCATGTACAATTCCTACAAAATAATACTATGCAAAGATTTGGTATGCGAGAAACTGCCTTTAATGTCACAAGGAGAACGTGTCTGGACACTCTGTATGTGCGTGTATTAGTCAGTGATTGATTGCATACCCTAGAACATGTGTGTTACATGTGCATATGGTGTGTATGTGTGTGTGTGTGTGTGTGTGTGTGGGTATGTAGGTTAGTGTGTTCATGTGTGTAACTTATGGGTATGTTATGAGTTATGAGACTACAGAATAATCTGCCAATGTGTGTACAAGTCTGTGTAGCTAGTGTGTGTATGTGTCTTTATGTGAGTGTCTGTCTGTGTGTGTGTGTGTGTGTGTGTGTGTGTTCGTGTGTGTATGTGTGTGTGTGTTCGTGTGTGTGTGTGTGTGTGTGTGAGCCTTGAGGCTGTGAGGACCGTGTTCTCCACTGTAATCCTTTGAGGGGCTCAGGCGTGTAGACCTCCCCTCGCTGTGACAGCTCTCTGGGGCTCGCACTGTCACCCTGCACCTCATCATGCTGATACCTGTCTGATACACCCGCTTCCAGGTGACTTACTGTACCGACAGGATAGACTCTCCACAGGCCTACTCACACAGTGCGCTTGTGTGTGTGTGTGTGTGTGTGTGTGTGTGTGTGTGCGCGCGCATGCTCGTATGTGTGCCTGCATGTGGGTGGGTGCATGCATGTGTGTGTGTGTGTATGTATGTGTGTGTTTGTGTGTGTGTGTGTGTTAGTGCATGTCTATTCACAAAGACAGGGGGGCTTAGGAGCTGACTCTGATTAAACAGGACCGTGAGCTTAATTTTACCTATAAATATATTTCTTGGAGAGCTTCCATCACATCATTTTATCTTTTTTTCCCTCCTACTAACTTATTTTTTCATCTTTAAGTGTTAGCTGACATAAAAAAGAGCCACGATGATGTAATCATGATCTATAATGACATGCCTGGGCATGGTTTATGGCTAATGTAATAATTTACTTGGAAACAAATAAACAGGACAACTGTGAATGACATCACAGCACAAGGAGCAGACCATTAAACTATAGAGTCCATTATCAGTGAGTGTCCAACACATCAGTTATATGGTGTTTTGGCCCCCCACCGTCGACTTCAAAGCAACGCTGCCTAGAAGGTGCTAGGGTTAGGCAAGGGTTAGGGTTGGGATAAGGTGCCTTGAAGTCGACGGTGGAAGTGCTGCCTTGAAATCGACAGTGGGGGCCCAAAAGACCATCAAGCAGCCATTAAACTGCAGAGTCCATTTTCAGTAAGTCTCCAACACATCAAGGCTAGGTAATTATTTCACCTACTCATTTTAAAGGAGTGCTGGAGGCAAAATACTTTGTGGCACTAAGTCCCTGAAGGGTCCAGATGGCTTTGCACAGGGTTATTTAACTTGAAATCCATCAGCTGCACACTTAAGTAAAGTGATTAATTATTTGATAACAGTAGACCGTTATCACTCCATGCATGTCAGATGTCCAGATGAACTACGCGCCGACAGAAGAACATTAAATTATTTTACTACTTCTGTGTGTGGCATGACTTTTCTCCCCAATGCGCACACGCACACACACACACACACACACACACTTCCTCCACTATTTTAGTTGACAGTGACTACATTCGATTGCCACCCACCAAACTCATTCTTTTCCCCGAGACAGTGAGCGCGGAAAACAACCAAGTCTGATGCAAGCCGCCACCACTGTCGTAGGAGGGCTGGGAGGGCCATGCATAGCCTGTGTCCATGGCTAGCATATGCAGCGTGCAATGAGCATGCTGGAGGAACGAGGGAGACGTTAACGTTCGTTTGTGTCACTGCACACAGACACTCTGCTGCGCATTAACACAAAGCAGCTGCGATGATGATATCTGGGCCAGCCCTTTTTGATGGAGCACAAGGAATCAGTTTGCCAGTGAGAAAGAGAGAGAGAGAGACAAAGAGAGAGAGAAAGAGAGAGAGAGAGACAAAGAGAGAGAGAGAAAAGAATTTTGAGAAAAATAGTTGAGTAGGCAGGGACACAGTAATGGTTCTGAGATTCTGCTGATTCCACTGATCTCAAATTACTGGACACAAGCAACTTGAGAAGCAACTGGAATGATATCGGAGCTATACACAACGAGCCTAACTCAGTTAACACATCTGTTAACACACCGGTATGCATTCACAATCCGCATTTCATGTTGTGCAGTATACTGTAAATCATCTGTGTATAAAAACGCCCAAATGGTTTAACAGAGACAGACTATGCTTGGGAAAAATGTGCAAACAGAAGATGCAGGTTTTTGTAAACCCACAGGGGTGTTGATTAAGATGTAAAAGAATAGGGATGCGCAACGAAGCCCAATAACTATGCGTGAAAAAAGCATCAACAGAAGATGCAGGGTTTTGTAAACCTTCGGAGGTGTTGATGAAGATGTTAAAGAAACAGGTAAAAGGTAAAAGGCAGGGATTCATTTGTTTGAACCTGAATGGCTCATTAGAGGCACTAAGGCTTGAAAGAGCCCTAAATGCTTTTCAATTGAGGGGGAGCGATGAAAGGATTAGAGAGGAGAGAGAGAGCCCAGGCAGAAATCCAGGAGATGGATGGCTGGCTGTGTAGACACCCGAGGAACACTCCCACCCCCACACGACCCCCCCACCTCCACTCCCACCCCCACGCACTCTTTACAAAGTGGACAAGGAGGGAGTTGTAGAAAGGTATTACTGATGGTTCTGTCTGGCGAGTCCAAGGAGGGATCCATTCAATAGGCAATTTTAAAATTGAATGAGGAGGTTTGACTAAGCAATAAAAACTGCACTCGCACTACCAACCCCCCCCCCCCCCACACACACACACACACACACACACACACACACAGACACACATATACACACACACACACTCACACTCACACACCGACCCACAAGAGAGGTACTTAGGAGAAATGCCACCAATTATCTTATTTATAAATCAACAGCAATTTCACTGATGACTTTATCTCAAATATAATTCCAAAGTCAAAAATCATTTTATCTAATTCCCTTTATTGGTAATAATCGTAGGTCCCATTTCATAACTTCTCCCCTGCGCTGGGCTCTGGCGCTCTTCAAAAATCCGATTGATTTTCTCGGGGCAGGGCAGCCTCTTTGAGAAGCGGCCGAGTAAGCCGGGGTGGGCGTGAGCGAGAGACTGCTCATGGCCTGCCGGCTGACCAAAGGGGTCGGAGAGAGAGAGAGAGAAAGAGACGGATGCCTGCACTTGCACCTCTGGGCCCCGGAAATACATGTAACCTAAATGTCAAGCGACGAAGAACCTCGCTTGATAATTAGGAGTCATTTTAATGGCCTGGGCAAGCGGGGTTGACTGCACAGCACAGACCCCTGAGCATGCAGCAAGACCCGGCTCAGCCCTCCGCTAAATGAGGTTAGCCATGTATCAGGTTTTTGGAGAGAGAGAGAGAGAGAGATGGATAGAGAGAGAACGGGGGGGACTGATAACACCACAGGGTGTCGCTTCTCTGTGCCACTGGCACCATCCTTGTCCTCATTATCAGCACGGGCAACTCACGCAGGTGAAAAGCACCTCTTCTGAGAGGACGAGGCAAGGCGAGGCGACCAACCAGGCGCGGCCGGGGAAAGCAAACACTGGACCTCGCGTTGCATGTACGCAAGATCATTACAGCACATTAAAATCCACATTAGGGTCATTAAAGTCTCCCCAGCAGTCAAACGGTATCAGTGACTCATCGTGACCAAACACCACAGACTCCTCCATTTGTGTGTCTGTGTGTGTGTGTGTGTGTGTGTGCTCTTCTTGCCTAATAGCATTTCTGCACTAACCGCCACCCAGTGTTTCCAGCGTCTCCATCAGAGCACTGCGCCTCTGAGTCTGTGGGCCGCACTCCAAAGCATCGCCGTGACAACCAAGATGGGAGCAGTGTGGAGGTGAGTGTGTGTGTGTGTGTGTGTGTGTGTGTGTGTGTGTGCGTGTGTGTGTGCGCATGGAGTTGGGTGTGGGGGGTTGCATTTAAAGGCGACCAAATGTGCTCAATGAACTCCAGTTTGCCTTCAGTTTCCCCAGTGGAGATGTGAGAGAGAGAGAGAGTGAGAGAGAGAAATACTTCTGAATGCAAACTTAACTTAGGAAAAGAATAAAGAAAGGGATAGAGAAGAAAGGAGGAAGGAGTGCGTGTACAGTACATCCCATAATCATCTCTTCTGCGTAGACAGCAGGGAGGCTGGATGGAGAGCCCGTCTCAGGAGGCAAACTGTGATTATGAAATATGCATATTATGTTAAATATTTCACAATGTACATAGGTTTGCAGACAACCCTAGCAAAAATGGGAATCATTACATTAGAGAGAATATCACTGTTGATGAATATGATTGCACTCTTTCAATGAATGGTGAAGCAGATTGTTTAAAAAAAGAGTTAAGAAATAAATACTTGTGACAGCATGTGTTACAGCATTTTTCAGCACAAATGCACATAACAAAATCCAAGAGTCTAAAAGATGGTTGGTGTAGAAACTACTTCTGTGAGTTAAAGAGAAAAAAACATATTTCAAGAATGTGTTTGCTATTTTTTTCCAGCTGGATTCATTCTTTAACTCTTAAAAATAATATTTTTTTCTCTATGTATGCAGAGCAGTATTACTCAGAGGGGGTAAATCTGGCCATTGTCTCTTGAATGGAAGGAGAGAAATATATGCTAAATATGTAAGGTGTCAAGTATAGAAAGACATATTACAGTGGAGTAACAATAAATACACTCCAGGGAACCTTCATGAGACATAGGGATAGTTCCATCAAGAGGAAAGATCATTCTGAGGAAAGTGTGGGTTTGGGGGGGGGTGGGGTGCACAGGGATACCATATATAAATATGATATTACCCAGAGCTAAATACTAAGGGCAATTTAGTGTCATCAAAGTCTCCGTATCAATGAAAAATTGACTTCAGTCAGCAGCAGCTCCGACGGCCTGGAGGAGTGCAAGGGGTTTGTAGCTCAAGGCAAATATTTTCATAAAGAGTGGTATTTGTTTCCAGCGTCTCAAGCCTTTAGAGACAGCGTGTTGCAGTGAGTAGCAATTTATTGGAAGTGTGACACAACGGCAAACAGATAGAAGCAGGCAAAGTCATCGGCATATAGTTAAAGCAGACGCTAAAAGTCGAAGGTTACGGCGGAACTCACAATGTTGTGATGTTCTCGCGTGTCACTGCCTAAATTGCCAGTGTGATGCATCATTATTCAAAATCCTGCTTTTGCTCCCTGCACCAATTGTGATAATGCTTTCTTGTCGCACTAAAAAGATTAATATGATTTGTAAAGTTATTATTTATATTAAAGGCGATGAAGATTATTTGATACACAAATGTTTTAGCGATTCTATCATTCTAACTATGTAAGCATATTTGTCTGTGTAGTGGTCAGGACAAGCTCCAAACAGCGCCATGAAAGGTATCCAACAGATGTTTTCATGATTCATTCCTGACTTAAATCAGGTCCATCTGATTATGAGTGGGAGCTTCCCTTCATCTCACACATCACATCTGCCATGCCGTGCAAGCACTCCACGCCTAGGCCCAGGCCTGGGTAGACTAGGCAGGGGTGGGGTAGGGTGGGGATGGGGGGGTCTTTTCTGCAGTGGAGTGCTGCGGTGCTTTGCCGTCATGGCGCGGGCAGGAATAGAACCAACTCTTTGTGAACGTCATGCTCAGTCTCCCCTGCACTCACTGTAAACTGAGGAGGAGAAACATTTTGACACGGTCTGCGGAGCGTGGCATGGTCACTGGAAGAACCGCTTCTACAACCGCAGCAATCACATTGTGATGGAGCAGTCTGCTGTACTTGTGTATCTCCTGTCACCGATTATTAATGCCTTCAGGTTCGAGGAACGCAACCTTCAATATTCAGGTTACTGTCTTGGCAAAGGAGAACGTGTGTCTGTGTTGGGAGGCGGAGGGTGTATGTGTGTGTGTTTTGCATTCAGTGTTAGCCTCTGAAAAACAAGGAGGAAATTAACGAGAGGATACTGTGAGCTGCTAATGCACACAGTGTCGGGAGCGGGACTTTGGTTCCTGTCCCTCTCACGGCTGTGTAGTCAGGAGTGCTTAGTTATTCATACATTCTGGGAGACAACACCGATCGACAGCAGCAGCAGCAGTGTGCTGTGAAAGAGAGAAAGAGAGAGGAAGGAAGGGAGGGAGGGAGGGAGAGAGAGGAATCATTTCCAATCGCCACAATTTGAGAACTTGCAATACTCCTTGGGTTTTGTGCTTTTTCATGCCAGAATAAGTTTTCTCCTATGCCTTCAGACGAGAGCAGAAAACCCAAAGGTGCCGCCAGTTCCTCATTTCCTAAATTATTCACCAAAAAAAAGGAAAATAATATCAAATGCACAAAGTACCTTTCTCTACCTTTGTGTGTCTCGCAGGGCACAGGAGATGTTTTGAACAGGATATCCTCACCAGCTACCATGGTTACAGACGTATTTCATGTTCTAAATTGGGTGCTGGCGGATGTCCCAAATAATTTAGCTTGCATATCTCTCCATATCGCAACTGTTTTTCTTCTTCTTTCTCCATCTGAAGTCTCTTCTTCTCTTGCTAAGGTGATGGGGAGAATGTCATGTACAGAGACACCAGGAGCACACAGCCAGCTCTCCATTTGAATAATGTGTGGAGGGATTCCCTCTGAAAGCATACCCAAGTGTATTCAGTCGGAGAGGCAGTTCGATGAGCTCAAAAGGCTTGGGAAGGTTGGTTGTGATCAAAGATGTTCCAGGAATCATTGAGCGGTTAAGTCAGGCTTCCATTCCATGAAGCATATTTACTTAACTTAGGTTTATCATTTCATTGTGATGTTTGTTACTTTAGTTTTTTTTTTTTTTTTTGAATGTGGTTCGTGATTATTATTACGTTTATGAAACGTTTCATCTATGCAGGGGTAAATTAGTTTCAGGAGATTGATGGTTTACTTTGAGATTTAAACGTTTCCAGGCCCCCAAAGAACTTTGTTGTTTGGTCACTGTCCTCTGCACCTGTTCCTCACGTGTGGCGGGACTGTGTTAGGAAAGTTATTCTGATCCATGCCTGGCCCCCACTACTCTCCAACGCCATACACTGCCTGCGATCTGGGCCTCCACTCACACACAAAATTTATTATCATAACAAATTACAGCGGCAGTCCAGCTAACACATGTCTGAGTCTGGGGATGGCCATTGTGCACACACACACACACACACCACATTTGTTCTCAGCAACCGAAGCAAAGCTTAGCGGATGTGAAAAGACAAAGAAAAAAAAAAGATCATTCGATAAAAAATGACAAAAGCAACACCTGCAAAGCCAAGCTGAGGCGGACAAACAGCATTGACCTCCAGTGCTCTGAGAAAGGGCAAAGTGAGCATGGGGAGAGAGAGGAGGAGATTCATTGCAGCGAGGAGCTATTGTGATAAATGAGTTTGTATTGTCTGTCAGCCGAGCTTCCGGCTAACCAGGTCACTCCCTATTAAATTACTACTTGTCAATGTCTCAAATACTGATTGATAAATGAGCATGCCAAAACGCAGCGTTCAGAGGGGTTTAGTTTTGCTTGAGATACCTTCGCTGGCACATGAACCCATGGCTAATTGTGGGATTAGCTTAATGTGTTTTCAACCATTTATCAATGCTATTGTTTATCAATACAAACTCCATCTTGACAAATGTCAATAATCATAACTAATAGGCATAAGCCTTAAACCCATGTGACTGCATATGTTATTAGGACTCTCTTGCAGCATCATTGTGAAGGAATATTAATAAACAAATGCACAAATCTGAAATATTTAAAACAATAAGTTAAAATAAACAGTGCTAAAACAGAATCTTTGCAGCTAGTTCACATGAGCTTTCTTATGATCAAAAACGTATCATTAAAGTTGAGATGTGATTTTTTTAATCAAAATATTCATGTATGCGCACATGGCCTGCACATTTGTTGTTGCTCCATTTCAGAAAAGCTGAAGGTCGTAAGTGTAATGCCATATATAAGTCTGCCTTTTTATGCATAGGGACAAATAAAAACATACTTCAAAGGGGAAAGCATTAAAAATCACCTCACATTTTTGCCTGTGGTTACCCGGAGTATTTTTTTTTCAAAGGCTGGACAAACTGGAGCATTTTGAAAAAGACCGCAGGCATGTTGAATGATTGTCAGCCATGCAAATAATCACTTACTTACACTCTATGAGTTTGCTTTGGATAAGGCAAATTACCATTTGAAAATGAGCTGAAAAACACTCTGGGCAAGAAGCTTGCATCATGAATTTCAGCTCTTTTACAACATTTCTGCTCCTTCTCTCTCTCTCTCTCTCACTCTCTCTCTCTCAAACACACACACACACACACTAGCCCCTTATCTCTTTCCCTTGCTCACACAGACAGACATACACACCCAGAGAGTAGTGGAAACACTCCTTTTTTTCTGTGAAACATACACATAAACACAAACACATACGCATACACATACACATGTATATGCATACACACACTGACTCAATCTTTTGAAAATCTCATAAATCAAGGCCAAACGTATGGTGCCTCAGATGGAATGCCGTAGCCATACTCTGTTGTGATGGGTGATGCAGCAAGAGCTCTATGCAAGACGCGTATGGTCTGTGGCTTCAAGCAATGTTTGCGAGAATGAGAGCACAAGGTTTTCTTACATAAACACAGACTACCATTCTGCTGTCCCAGGTTGCACAAGTACCTTTTAAAACTCATAGCAACCCACTGCTAACGCCAAGAGAGAAAGAAAGAAAGAAAGAAAGAAAGAAAGAAAGAAAGAAGAAGAAACTAACGTCCAAAGCTGATGCACTGAAGCAGGCTCTTAAATCATGTCACAGAGTGCTACTAATTAGAGGAAGCT
This sequence comes from Alosa pseudoharengus, assembly GCF_046254945.1. Classification (NCBI taxonomy): domain Eukaryota; kingdom Metazoa; phylum Chordata; class Actinopteri; order Clupeiformes; family Clupeidae; genus Alosa; species Alosa pseudoharengus. Next base: position 20,287,026 of record NW_027468689.1, on the reverse strand, counting down.
ATAAAGCAAAATACTTATGACACAGTAACCGAAGGCAAAGTTTCATTCAGCTCTCCGCTCTCAGTCTAGTCCTCCTGAGGGATGGTGCTTCAATAATTACTTACAATGTGCTGTTGGTGTTGGCATAGGACAATATTTGGACTTGAGCACTCCACACATATAATTCCTCTCCATTATGCAGAGATTCCATGTTTTGGAACAGATTTATAACTAAACACTTAAAATCTACACTCTACATGCATGACAGAAATGTAGCCATAAATATATCCATAGAGAGGAATAATATGACATTGGACCAGACCTTACTCTTTTTTTTTGCTCAGCCATCAGACCAAATTGTGTGCCTTGTGTTACTGTAATTGCAGATGTAGGTGGAGAAACATCTTTGGTAAACAATACGTTTGATTATGGGAAAAAAATCTGAATGAAACCTATACTGTTTGGTTTCGGTATCATGAAGGAGAATCACCATTTTGTTGTGATGGTATGCACTTTCAGATGACTTCCTCTATTTTGTAGATGTAAAAAAAGGTTGCCATAGTTCCCATATAGCTAGATGACCACTGGTGTCCATCGATCAATCAGGGTTGAGAAAGTCCTATTTTTGCCGGAATATTCTGGTGTACTGAACTTTACCGGTCAGCACTTCCTGACCAATACGTCTATTAGCTATGTTTTGAACATAACTGGGCTCTAAGTGAAGCCAAATAAGCATTATACCTTTGTCAAGGTAGTTTGTTACACAGGAAAGTCAGTGTTACTGAGATAGAGACCATCATGTTTCCTTGGAAAACGTTTGCATAACCAGTGAGTGATAATGCATTTTTTGTCAAGAGGGTATTGCACAAAAGGACCCAGAGTGGACCAGCTGGAGAAAACACTGTTGCAAGAGAGCACTTAAACATGCAGTCTATGTATCCATTAATGCACAACACTTCCATGAGTCTGAATGAGGGGCTGAATCTCTTTGGCAGTGAACCTTAAAAACCTTTGCAAGCTTTACTATATTCTTACTATTCTGAGAGACAGTTGTTTCAGTTTTGCTTTCCCAAAATGTATAGGATACTTTATGTACTTCTACAGTACATCAAACTCTTTGTATTTATCAATTAATTACCAGAGTACTGCAAGGTGCCAATGACCCATTCACTTTCAAGAGTAAAATAAGTGTTAACAGATAATATGAAAGCAGTTAAATATATAAAAAAATACCCACCATGCTGCTCATATATCAAAGTGCATGGCTATTGAAGAGATGGATGGAGACAGGGGATTGAGTTAGGAAAAAAGTGCAGATTTATATTGTGCTGTTTGACATGTCTTTACTCTCAAAAAGAGGGACTTTGTCTATAATTTCTGATGTTTGCAACTTACCTAAACGTCACCAGCTTGCCCAGACAGATTAAAAGTAAATACGCTGCTTTTTAATCAAAGAGCGGTTATCCCTGGAAAGCAAATTACTGTTCTCTGGGATGAAAAGAGGCGATCTTCTGATATCAGGAAATTTGATAGGGAAGCAGCGAACCTGGCTCTGGGGCCCAATGAGCGCTCCCAAATCTGCAGCCTTGTGGTCGGGAAAGGGAGAGAGAGAGAGAGAGAGAGAGAGAGAGAGAGAGAGAGAGAGAGGAAGAGAAATAGAAAGAGAGGGAGACTCATTCACTCACCACATCTGCGTCCAAGCTGAAGAGCAGGATGGAGGACGGAGATGGAAGGAGGGCTGTACAGCCCAGATGATAGAGACACAACAGTGTGAAGGATTTTTAGTGTGTCTGTTTCTTTTTATGCATAAAGATACCTATTGTAATGACTTTGTTTTCTTTTTAAAGCTTTTTTTTCCATAGTTATGCTGTTGTATTGTTTATCATTTCCATTTGAAATGTGTGCTGGGCTTTCTCTTTGACAAAGGCCTTTTTGTTCCTTATTCTGCTGGCCCAATTTCATTGGAAATGTGTTCCTATTTCAGTCAGGTGTGACCATAAATGAGTTTCAATCGGATTCAGCACTCAGTAAAAAAAAGTGAATAGCAAGGTAAACAAAAAAGTCTGGAAAGCCAATTTTCCATCTGTCCGCTGTGATCCTTTTACTTGCTGAGTCTCTGGATAAATTCAGATCTACACAAAATGAAGTCTCGGCTTGAAGGTTCGGAGGTAAGCAAACTATAAGCCAGTGGACCAAACTAATGCCAGTTTGATTAAATGGTTGGGACACAAACAGCAGGGGTTTCCAAGCCCAGCGAGATCCGCTTCTCAGCAACAGTGCGGCTACATTTTCTTTGACCCTTGGTGACTCAATGCCACTGTACAACTTTCACACCCAGTCAGAAAAAAAAAAACACTTCCAAAACATACAAACAAACACTATAGCTACAGTTTGTCAAGCTCTCTTGACATATGCCAATTATGATGTTTCTGTTTTGGTGTTAATGTTTTCTTATTACTTATTTATTCCTCATTAATATTACGTTGGCATGTTCAGTTCCCTATTTTTTAATTTCTGTTTACCCAGCTCTTTTCGTAAACCATAATTTGCTAAATAAAGTATTTAAAAGTCAACATACTTTCACTTCTAAATGGGTCAAACAATTAAATCCAGATTGAAAGAGTAATTTGGAGAATTAAGAATTATTAACATTTGCCCAATGGAAATCAGCAATCCTTTTTGGAGTGTGCATCTTTCTGCGTATATTAATTCTACATTATTATACTTAATTATTTGTCTACTTCAGAAGAATTGTCACTTAACAAGAATGCCAACAACAGTGGCTTAAGCTGTCATATAGTGTCAATAGAATTCTTCAACACCAACAGCTTTATGGACAACTGTCATTCAAGATGGAGGTTTGAGGGTTTGAGTGATATCTCTCCTGTTTGTGTTTGGGATTAAACATTCTCTGCCTGGGATAATGATCTCATTGAGTGTGGTTTTGGTGAGGTTACAAGTGGTGTGGGGTGAAAGTGGTGCACTTTTTTATTGCCCTGTGGTCAAAATCTGCTCGGCACTCCTCATTTGCGCAAAAGGACCCATAGCCCCCCACCCCACCCTCTGGCCACACACACACACACTTTTACACCACCAACCCCCTCCAGTTCTTCACAAGCCCAGTCCTGAAGCTCAGAAGACAGGACAGAGGGCTCGGCTAGGTTCGGATTAGGCGGGCTGGAGGGATTGAGGTCCTATCAAAACCTATAAAGGTCTACTTAGCGATGGGTGACGGCAGGGAGCGCTTTACAGCAGCTAAGAGAAAATGGTGACGCTCACATATCACTTAAGTGGTTGAAGAAAAAAAGAATGGTCAGTGTTTTCATTGCTGTTGTCCCTCATGTCATATCCTTAAGCATTCTGGAACATTCTAGAAGGCCAGCCATGTTTCAAATAGCAGGATGTGTGTAATATGTATAGCCTCTAATTATATAGCAACTGTCCATTAAATATGTATCAATCTGTGACATGAAAAGAATATGCTTAACAAACGTCTCAAGATTGAGAGAGATGGGGTCCTAATGGGCAGGCTCACTGTTAATAAATCACTGCCATTTCAGGCTTGACTTTGGAGGTGGAGGGTGTGGAGGACTCTGGGTCTCTCTTCTCACTGTGCTGGAGGGGCTATTCATGGTTGTCATGGGAGGTCAAAGTTCAAGCAGTTCAGCCAGGTCGTGAATTCCGCTGGTGAGACTCGACGTGTGACAAAAGAGTGAGTGTCGAGACTCAGTCAGCGATCCCCGATCATCCACCTTCATCCCCGCAACCCCCCTTCAGAGAAAGGCACAAAAAATAACCCCTCCACACACACACACACACACACACACACACACACACACACACACACGCATGCACCCTCCACTCCACTATCACCCCCCTACCGGGACACTTCAATTGAGGACTCAGAGGAGCAGGCCGCGCCTGCCGCAGGTTTTGATCTCATCAAGGGGACCACTAAAAAGTCTGAGTGGCTCCTTTAAAGTCGCCATGACACTTCTGCACTTTTCACGCAGGGCTGAGGAGAGAAGGAGAAAGAGGCCGAGAAGAAAAAAGGGAGATGGAGAGAAGAAGGGGAAGGAGAACGAGAGAAGAAAGGGGGAGCTGCTCTGTTTTTTCCCCTCACGCTCAGAAGTCTGAAGGACGCCGTCGTCAGAGTGGAGGGAGTGAGGAGGAGGAGGAGGAGGAACGACATCGCACCCAGACGTCCTGTGTGACTTTCCGACCGGACGCCATTGTGGCCACCCACATGTAGAGATCACACACACAAACATCAGTTTCAAGCAATGACCCGTTCACACAAAGTGGTCAAAAAAACTGCTTTTCAAGCATATCTATACTGCAACATTTTTATTTGTGCGCTGTTTTATGTCAGTTCACTCTCTTTCAAATAATCTGCAAACGATTAAAACTCTCATTTGGCCAATGAAAGGGACCTCACTTTCAGATCCCCCTCCCTCACAGGAGAAACATTCAGCGTTGGATTTTGGCAGATTGGAGTCCCCCCCCCCTCCGTTCAAACCATTTTAAACCTCAACACAAGGGACGGGGGCTTTTGTCTTAAGAAGTAGGAGAGTTTGTTGTTTCGTCGCCTTTGACTAAGGTCATACCAAATTAACAGCCTATCTACTGCATAAAAATAGCATACCATTAATTTTTTTCTCTCTCCTCATAAAATCTTAAAGGTTGACCTGATTTTTAATGTTAAACTATGTGAAGAAATTAACGGGAGAGAGAGAAAGAGGAAAAAAACACGGTGAAATAAGCAGCCTGAACTAATTTTAGCCATCTCTTGGCACAGGTTTCAGGAGCAGTCAGACGCTTGCACACTCTGACACTCTTAGTGACACAGCACGACAAGGGAAAACAGACCAAAAATACATGTATTATTCGCAATGTGTATAAAAAATGATTTTGTTTGTGCCGCAAAGAGGGAAAATTAACCAAAATTGAAAATTTTGGCAACATGGTGGCTAAGAAAAGTACACAGTAGTAGTAATCAGTAATAATCAATTTTCAGGTAATAAACTCACAGTTAACTGTACAATGCATAAATCCTTTAATTGCAAGCACTGGTTAACAGGCTTAGTCTGGTCTTAGGAATGTGGTCAGTATTGAGCATTTTAAATAGATCCTAATTATTTTTTGTTAAAGGTCTGAGATTTTTCAGCTCTTGTGCAACACAATGATAAAGCATTTTGCTTTCAAATACAATCATTACAAGTGCATTAGATGAGTATTATAGGCTAAGAGGTTGGAAGTTTATTAACACTTGTACCCACTAGTGAAGGCCTGGCATACGCCAAAGGAGATTATGTCTGTGAATCATGCCAGAACTAATGATAAAGTCCCACAACACAGTCAATTATAGCATTTTCATTAGAGTCTTTTGTGTGGTGCATTTGTTGTTTGTTAGTTTAATAATATGGAAGACTGAGTTTGGATTGACAAGGATTTACAGTGGATGTGTGGTGGGTAAAAGCCAATCACATTCCTTAGTGCTTGAAGGCCAATTGGAAGGTTGTTTTGAAGAAAATCATTACAGTTTAATCGTGATTTTCTAAAACAGAGCAAGAAAGCAAAATATATTTAGTGTGTGCGGAGACTGATGGGCACCACTTACATCATAATAGTATGCTAATCAGCCTCAGAAATGCTGATGAACTTCTGTGTCACAGTGGATGAGAATGGGAACTTAAAAGCCATGGTAATGCTATGATAATTGAATGTTTTCATGTTCGAGTCTGACTTATTTTAAGAAGAGCATTAGTATAAACTGTTTTCTCCCCGTCTCCTTGTCTCCTCGCCACATTTTTCTCTCTTTCTTTCACCCTCATTTTCCACATATTTTTGCCTTTTTTTTCCTCTTTGGCGTGCTTTTTTTTATTTTCAAAGTATCCCCGGCTATGTCCAAACACTTGAGGAGATCTGTGACAGGTCATTGACTGTTTGGCCATTTCTGAGCACCCACCATGAGTGTTGTTGCCTTGAACTGAAGGGAAAACATTCCCTGAAGTCCTTGTAGCTTGATATGAGTATCTGATGGTGGCCCGGAAGAGATACAAATCCACGCTGTTCGCAGAGGATAGGAATTGGGATGTTTATTTGGTCTGTGTCCTAATCAGAATTGCTAATACTGCACAGTGAAACAGCTTCTCATTTTACAGTTCGTTATTGTGTGTTTAGACTTCACGCTCGTCCTGCCGCAAACGCCATGGGCACGTTTGTGCAAATAATCATTTTACAGGACTCATTGGTAAACAAGCCCAAGAATGAATTCCATCACTCTTTGTCTTTCAAAATGATGCCTGGTTGCATCTTTCTTTAGATAGCTATTTGAAACAAAGCACAAAACACCACCATCAAATCAAGCCACATACACACACGCACACATGAATGCACACACACACACACACACACACACACACACACACACACACACTAGTGATGGCCTGTGATTACGAGTCAGACAAAATATTTTTTAATGATATTAAGGTCATTTACGGTCATTTGATATATTTATCAAAGATATCAGTGGCTAAATGACTTCGACAATCGACATTAAGCTACCTGTGTGATAGGAGAATGGAAATGGAGAATTTAAAATAAAAAAAACACTCCTCTGGGAAAAGCAAACTATGGGAAGTATTTGGAGAATTTCTTAAAGAAGATGGTTATGTTGGTTATGTTCTATGCACTTTTTGCGAACCCATCTAAAAGTATGACAGCCACAAACCCGGCACGACCAACATGACTCATCACAAATGCGGCACTGGTAAGCCATCTCAGCCTAACCAAGTAACTTCAAGTGCAATTCCCAGACCTCAAGCAATTGCTTTATGTGGACTGACCACTGGAACAGCTTGTTTTAGGCTAGGCCTACTTTGTAAATAAACACAAGACCTAATGACTAGTAGCTCAGTAACTACCGGTATTTTATTATCCCCAACAGGCCATGCATGGCCTATGTTATACTTCTAGGCTATAGCCTACAACCAGTGTTGTAAAACGCTTTGTGTTTGTGCAGCATTTGATAAGGGATGTCATGGGTAGGCTGAGGTGATTAATAAGGAGGGCTCTCCTTTCCCATTAATGTGAAAGTTTTACATAGCTCAACAAAAATACAGTGCATGTTAGGCTACGTTAACCAAAAGAGCACATTTCGTAAATAAGAGGGTCGGATGGGTATCATTTTGTCTTAATTAATATTTGTGGTTTGAGTTGCGGTCGGGCTGATTTAAATATCGGGCGAGTGAGGGCCATCTGTGAATGGAACCGTGCACCACTGACACACAGACACAGACACAGACACACGCACACACACACACACACACACACACACACACACACACACACACACACACACACAAATGTTCACTTTCACACATGCGCAGACTGATGATGAATGCTTTTAATAAAAAAAACTGCACATCTTGTCACAGCACAAAGTGGAGGGGGGAACCTATGAAGCTTTGAACCCCAACACACACACACACACACACACACACACACACACACACACACACACACAGAGCTCATCTGCTTTCGGAGGGCCCTCTTTAATGTGGTTAACCCACGAGCCTCTCCTCGCACCGCACTATCACGTCACTGAACGTCTTCTGAACGAGGATTACTAGCATTTCCTGGCCCGTTTGAGCTTCAATCAAAAGGCCCAGGACCACGTACACACACACACACACACCCCATCTCAAGTAATACAGTGCGTTGACTCGATCCAGATGAAACTTCTCTATTTTTACCCTCTCCTGCCAAGAATAGTCTAAGGGACATCCTGTGAAGTTCAGGTTTAAGCTCAGAGCTCTCCAAGGATCCTCTTAAGAGTACAATGAAAAAAATTTCCTTTTTTCTTCATCATGTGAAACAAACCAGTAGAAACATTATAACTAAAACAGATTTCAGTTACAGTTATCAGTGTCTGTATTATAATAACATATATCTTTGTTTGAGACTCCTTAATATGGGGAGCAATTGGCCCGATGCATGCTTCTTGGCTCAAAAACACAGAGCGTATTATATCTCAGCGCTAGCTAACGTAAAAGTGGAGAACCTGAGAACAATGAAGCGTGTGCAGGGGTGAAGTGTACAGCGCAGGCCTTGGACAGCAGGACCGGGCCCTTAACTGAGTCCAGAGCCCTTAAAATAATCAGAAGAGTGCCTCCCTGGAGCTGCATGCAGCGATTCCCACACCTGTGACTGTTCAAAAAGAGAGGCGCTTTTAAATGGAGCCAATTCAGTAACAATTGCACTTCCACCAAATAAGAACCAGACACGGAGGACAGCAGAGGCGGATACCAATGATCTTCTTTCATTTTAATCCGATTAAAATGTTGCCCCAGAAATAGCCCGACAGGACTGCTGGAATAAGATACTGGCCCCGGTATAGACAGTCGAGGAGCCACTCCTGAAGTATATTGTTTGATTTGAGAGGGCTGACGGTTAGGTTGGATACGAGAAACTGGTATGCATCACTGGGCAGAAGGGGGGGGGGGGGCAATACTCCCTTTTCCTACAGATCTGTTTCAATCACATGTTGCCTCTGTTTTTATATTTTTTTTTATTTTTTTGCTAATTTATGCCAAATCTCTTGTCTCAAACCTAGACAGGTCTAAAGTATCACACAGACTTTGTATATTACATCTCTGGAGGTGAACATTACAGTGAAAGCCCATTTATATACTTTCAATTATATAGTTCAAAATACTATCTAAACAGCACAGTGGCTTCAGGAGCTCAAACATCTGGTTTGCATCTGCTTTAGGACTCATGCACATTTAAATTGAAAATTGAGATTAATATATTGTACTTAATTCTAACCTTTTCTATAAGTCAAGAGCTCTTCTGGGTTCTTTCTAATTTAAAACTGGAGCTATAGCTGCCATTACCACACAGACACTTATTAGCGATATTTCAGGGCATGCTCTAGCCGGAGGGCATGGTTTAAATATATAAAATTTAGTGTCATTTGCAGAAAGGAAATCTGGGTTTTAGAGAACACGTTACTGTAACACTGTCCCTGGCACAATGGGTTATTCAAATGAAGGCAAGCAAGGCCCCAGCCATTTCCCAAGGCTTCAACAGCAAACACTGTCACACATGCAGAGCCACAGTGAAACAGATGAATTCATTAAATGAAGGAACTACGCTCAGCCATTTTCCTGTGTTGACATTGTAATAGCCTGTTAAATCTCATATTCAGATACATCTGCCACGGCGTCTGCTGTTAATAATGTTAACTGAACACTCGCAGGTTACATCGTGTACAAACTGCTGAGTGACGTGTTTGCATTGAGCTGCACAGTCACCATGCAGTGTATGTGTGTGTGTGTGTGTGTGTGTGTGTGTGTGTGTGTGTATGTGTGTGTGTGTGTGTGTGTATGTGTATGTGCATGTGTGTGTGTGTGTGTGTGTGTGTGTGTGTGTGTGTGTGTGTGTGCGTGTGTGTGTGTGTGCGTGTGTGTGGGTGCGTGTGTATGTGTGTGTGTGTGCGTGTGTGTGTCTGTGTGTGTGTATGTGTGTGTGTGTACGTGTGTATGTGTGTGTGTGTGTGTGTGTATGTGTGTGTTTATTATGTGTATGTGCATGTGCATGTGTGTGTGTGTGTGTGTGTGTATACTGTATGTGTGTGTGTGTGTGTGTGTGTTTGTGTGTGTGTGTGTGTGTGTGTGTGTGTGTTTGCGCGTGTGTATGTGTGTGCATGTGTGTGTGCGTGCGTGTGTGTGGGTGCGTGTGTATGTGTTTGTGTGTGTGAGTTGTGTGTGTGAGTTGTGTGTGTGTGTCTGTGTGTGTGTGTGTGTGTGTGTGTGTGTGTGTGAGTGTGTGTGTGTGTGTGTGTGGATGCGTGTGCATATTTGAGCTTACGATGTTCAGTTGTTCAGTATGCGTTGATGTGTACCGAGAGGCCGTACGTTGAGACAGAATCCTGGATGAGACCCCAGTTGGAACCAGCCTGGCAATCTCTGCTTCCTTTTGACGAGACAGGGACAACATGTGGTTACCGAAAACTCACATCAAAACACACAACAAATCAAACTTAACCAAAGACAAACAAAAACAGCTCATTTGCACACAAAAGCCAACTGAATTAAATATGGCCTCGCTTGTGGAAAGGCCTCTTGTAAACAAAGCAGTGTGCTAAGATGATACATCTGGAATCCCACTCTATACGCAGTGATAATCATCACTCACTACCATTTCTCTGTCTCACTCTCTCTCTCTGGCACGCACCATCCGTTTTGTGATGTTTTGTTTCATTACAAGAACCACCACCAAAGATATCCGCCCCGAGATTTCGAAAAAACATATAGCGACAAGTGGATAACATAAACTCTCGAGATTGTGTCCGCTGAACTACAAACACGACTGATGGACTTCATCCTCTGTCCGCTGAAAACAGAGATAAGCCAGCCAAGTCATGCGCGACTCTGGCTCTGATGCGGCCCAGATCTGGCCCAGAGGGGGCTCTGGTTCCGTAGAGGAGCCTGCTGCAGTGTGTGTGGTGCCAGATAGTGATTTGTTTTCTAGGTCAGGGCTGCTCTTTTCAGAGGCTTCGCTGTCGTTGCTCTCTCCATCACGGCAGGTGCTCATTAGTCAGCTATGCATGTGTTTATCAGCTACAACAGCCAACCCTCAAAAGACGGGCTGCGCCGAATCAGGGCCACGTCTGGCCCGCATTCTTACCGTTGCCTGGCCACTCCGGTCCCTTCCAGTCTCATTAGAGCTTAGTTTGTCGAAGGACACCAGAAAAAAGTGTCATTGCGGAGCATGCCATTGTAAGACCCTCTACTCTGCCACTAACTACAATTCAAGTGTGACATAATTTACATATGAACAGGTTGGTGTTGAGCACTGAAGCTTTTTTTTTGTTTTGTCTCTGGTGGTGAAGTAATTTCAGTCAAGCTCTTTGGATTTGTCTTCAGGGTAGCTACACTTCAGTTTGCAGTTGTCCTTGCAAAAGTAAAGTACAGTTTGTCCATGACTTGATTTACCTAGTATGAAACTGCTACATATTCAATGGAATCTTAAACACACACACACACACACACACACACACACACACACGTGTGTCTTTCTTTTCTGTCCAAAAACTTAAACAAAAATGAAAAGGTTTCCATCTGGGGGGAAGGGTAAAATTCTATTAGGAGCGTTGCTCAATCCAAATCCAGTATCTATTGACTGAAAACGACATAATCTTTTCATCAAGCCCCTGAGGACCGTTCTAACTGAGTTTATCACTTTCAAAGTTTTTACTTTAATTCAACGTGGCACGTTTCTCCCGGCATGCCAAGCGGCTCTGGGGAAAACATAACCGTGGTCTCAGTTGTTAGTGTGGTTCACTGTTGAAAAGGATTAAACAATGGCAAGGCAGAGGCCCGGGCGCCTTGCGAGGTATTGACACAGGAGAAATTGCAGAACAAAGTGGATTCGTGTGAAAGGAGAGAGCGTGCGAGATAGAGTGAGGGAGAGAGCGAGGAGGGAGAAAAGAGAGAGAGAGAGAGAGAGAGAGGAGAGAGAGAAAAGATTATCTTAATTATCATTCCGAGGCAGCTTAGAGCAGCACCTGTGCATGAATAATATCATTTATGGGCCACATTGAGATGTGCATAATTCGTCTTAAATCATACACATTAGCGCTATAACAAGGGATGAACAAGTCTTTCTCCTCGCTGGCTGGGCTGCCGCTGTAGAGTGATCATTGTCTGCACCCTAACTACCCCCGATACACCCACCGTCCACCCCCTCCACCCAAAAAAGCAGAGAAAAAAGATATATTTCTTTTGCAGTGAGTGACATTGTTACCCTCTCACACAGAAGCATTTGTTACCAGTTCACCCCAACCTCCCCCTCCTCGCTCTCTGTCTATTCATTCCTCTACCTTCTCTCTCTCTCTCTTTTCATGTCTTTTCTTCCCCCTGCCCCCTCTTTCTTCTTTCTCTCTCACAGACCCCCCCCCCAAATTCATATCTAAGTTTCTCATTGATTCGGTTGGGGAAACAACACGTAATGGATAGTGATGGAGAGAGCGCAGGGCTTCGCTCTGAAAGCTCGGCTCACGAAAAACCATATGACGCGTTCCGGCACGCTCGGCCTCTAATAGTGTCCTGCTGTGAAAAGCATTTGATTGGATAAACTTTGAGAGAATGTCTCGTTGAGTCCCCCCTTGTCACACGCTATCACTTTCACTTAGCCCGGACTGACATCATCAAAAGGTGCGCGATCATATTTATGAATTACAGCAGTTAAATGGGACGCCAACTGGCCAGGAGAATGAGAGCCACGCTACACACACTAATAGGAATGTCACAGAATGAGCTTAACAAATGGAAAAGAAAACACACGGTTCCATGAAACTTGGAAATTTCAGGGAGCCAAACCATTATGAGGCAATATTTTCTGTACCGATACACCCTATATTTATTTCAATATAGTTATATTAAAACCATGCCACCTATCACAGGGTTCTAATTCTGACCATGTCCAAATTAAACGCTTTTGGGAATTTACAAAGCAAGGCCCTCAGCCTAAGTAACACGTATTCATAGCTCAGGACACAAGCAACTCATATTCACATCAGAGCATGCCAGAAAAGACACATATCCAGTGAGTTGTTCATTTATACTCAACTTTTAGGTCATCTCTGTGTGTGCGTGTGTGCGTGTGTGTGTCTGTCTTTGTGAGTGTTAGATAGATAGATAGATAGATAAATACTTTATTGATCCCCAAGGGGAAATTCAGGCAATATATAATATATTAACGACATGCTAGTGGTGTTGCATGCTATTAGTATAGTAATTAGCATTAGTTATAGAGCAGTAGCAAAACATTTTAGTCGTAGTAACACTGGCAGCAGTGGGCATTGGGTGTAATTGTCTGATCGTTTCTGATATATTTTTTTTATGATAGTTCTAGAATGCACTGGTGCACTGGCTCTATTCTACTGCTGACCTGGAACAGGATGATAAGCCCTGTGGATTTCCAGCCAATGCTCTGGCGGAGCCCGTTCAGTTCCATACTTACAGTAGAGCACACACAGAATCTTTTTATGGAAAAAGTGCTCAAATGTAAGTCCTACAAGTCATTCAGAACAAAACTGTCTCAAATGAAGAGGAAGAGGGAAAAAAAGAGAGCCGATAATTAATTATCTCTCCGTTAATATTTCTCCCATTCTCTAATGGTCCTCTTGTCCAGAGACAGAGTTTTAAATAAGTATCTTTCGGAAACCCGGGGAGGCCTGGATGGGAACGCTGAAACTGAGCAGAGGAGAAAGGAATTCTCGGTGTCTCCGGCAAGCAGCGTTGGGCGTCATACGGGGCCCTCAGAGTGACCGTTTCATCATCTTTATCTGCCATCACGTCATGGCGGATGCCAGAGATTTCTGCCGTCCTCCCACCCGCTCCAAAAAGAGCACTTGTGCATGCAAAGCATCCTCACCTTCCCCCACACACACAGACCCTGCAGCTCACGCGAGGTCCTGGACGGTCGACGCTGACCGCAAACGTCGAGCTCAGGGGGAGGGGTGAGACCGCGGCGCACTCCCACGCCCGGTGATCTGTTAGGGATTCCGCAGTGCCTGCCTCGGGCATCAAAGACACGAAAGGAACAATGGTGTATATGTTAGCCAGCGACAATAACGCTCGTGCAGCCATAGTATGTGCAAGAGTCTGGGAGAAGCGTAGAAACATGGGTGGATGTCCATGTGATGTTGGCTCTGGTCACTATGAACAGAGTGGGAGAGAGAGAACACTTCAGGTGAAGTTGACATCTTCTTTTGTGGTCTTCTCTTCCAAACGTTGTGTTTCTTCATCATTTTTTATGTCATTTGTAACTATTTTATTTCATTTTATTTTTGACAGTGCAGTGAGGTGAAATTGACCGTTGCTGGTGGAAGAGGGTCCATGGGTGGACCAAACAAAGGCATACACAAACGGGAGTAAAAGAAATGAATTCAGAAATGCAAGGAATTCACCCGCCACAGGCTCCTCAGCCAGGCCCACCACATGAAGCCTGGCTGTCAAAAGTTCAACGCCACAACGGGGGCTATTGTGTGACCAAGACAGAAAAAGCACAATAAACTGGCCTTTTTCTTCAGAGCAAAATACTTTTGACTGACCCATGCCAAGGAATATGTCATTTCCGTCTCTGCATACCACTCGGGCCTCAAAGACCATATTCGGTGACAGGTTCCTCCTTTCTTGCACTGAGGAGCATAGCCTGTGGATGATTAGTGGTATAAGCTCCATCAGGAGAGATCTATTTAGCAAACCATTCATCTCCTGAGATACTGTCAGCTGCATGGCTGGCCTTTGGCTACTGCAGGATACTGAATCAAATCACTGACTCACAGTCACTGCCCTATGTACCACCTGGTTGTACATCGATAAAAGAAAGTCATTGAATCCATCCCGTGGTGGGACAGGATCTCAAGAAGCACTGACAAGAAACACTGACAGTTTCCTTGCCTGACATATCTCCTGACATAATTCCTACCTAAGGTTTCCTCTGTACTGTAGTTTTAATGTTTTTCCTCATTTTTCTAAGTGGCTTTGGATAAAAGCATCTGCTAAACGAATATGTAAATGTAAATGTTTATCCTCTGGTTTTTGGAGAATCTGTTATGAAAGAAAGGCGTGTTTTACCAACTAGACGTCCTCGGCTGGACTACAAAAGTGGTTTCAGAGGCTGCACGTGTCAAACTAAAACACTGTAAGCGTGTAAGTGTCATGTACGTGTGACACACTGCTATCTTTTCTTCTTTCCCAGTATTTCCAAATTAATTATTAATGCACTTTTATTAACTCCGAGTATTCGCCTGGTGAGTGCTCCGTAATTGTAGTTCACTGACCTTAAGGACGTGTGTCAGAGTAAGATTAAAGAACTACAATGATTCACAGGAAAACATCACTCATGCACTTGAACTTCACTGCTTTAGTTTGTCTCCTGCAGTTATATAAAATGCTGCATTGCAAGAGCACACTATTGTCAACTACGTTTTCATGTGCCAAAAAGATACAAACACATGTGAGCCTTTTAACAATTATTTATTTCACTCTGAAACAGAACTCCCCCTACTAACATACTGCTGTTGCCTAAGGGCACATTTCTTAAATGAAAGGATCAGATCTTTGCATACCTGTGGTTTGCATATTAAAGGAATGAGCAGCAAACATTAGAAGAATTGGGCGCCGCTGTCTAATCACTGTCTACCTTTGACTAGAATCACAAACTCTTTTGGGGTCTCCCTTCAGAGGCAACACACATGAGAGCATTCACAAATTAAGAGCATCTTTTCAAGTTCACTATTCTCGGGACCATTGGCGTGCTCTACTCACTTTTCTCCGAGCAACGCAGCGCTGCACCGCGCCTCTGATGTGTTCCGCTCCTCTGATTCGCCTCCTGACAACTCAATCGGCCCCAAATTAATGAGTGAAACTACATAAACTAGAGGTATTAGTTCAGAGCCATGCTGTGAACGACCACTGGGCAAAAGACGCAAATCATGAAAGAAACATCAGTCAGTCAAGGTCATGATGGCCACCTCTATTTACATTGATTCTCAGCAAAAAAATAATAAAAAGCTTCAAAGAACAAGGTGCTAACGTCATATAATTTGATCTGCATTTTTTACACAAGACAGAAACTAAATAATTCGCAATTAATAATACCCTGGATATGAAGTGTTCTGACATTTAGGTTTGTTCTATATAGTCCAATCAGCATTCTGGAACTTCAGACAAACTGGAGCCGATCACAGCCTCTCATCACTTAAAGTCTTTGGTTGGTCATCCCCTAAAAGCTGACATCAATCAACTCATGAGACTCATGAAGCTGGCACCGCTGAGACACATGTACCCAAAGGGGCACACTGGCAAAAGGGCTACCCCGTCACGACAACTGGGCATCAGACTGGGCATCAGTGACCATCAGTGCCATTGCATGGTCTACATGACATGATCCGTCACTTCGCCCTAACCCACTTCATCAGACCCACACGACACGTCCACCCTGAGAAGACCTCGTCTCAGCCGTCCATCCCCGTATCCAGACTGACATGACTGAGGGTCACTGAGGACGATGGCCATCCCTCCATTGGGAGTGTACCCTCCTTCATAACTGATGACGTGAAATTGCCCTGTGGCCCAGACGCAGAGGGGACAGAAGAGCGAAGGGAGCTACGGGATGTACTGTACACGAGGCTTTAGCTACATGAGCACTTGAAGTGACCACTCAGCAGAAGGTCCTGCGCCTTCATCCAGACCAGAGTTTGAGAGCGTAGCTTCGCAGCAGGGTTTCAGATAACTACTGCTGACTGACAGACACAAACACACACACACACACACACACACACACACTTCTCACAACACTGACATGACTGCTGCAGAGAAGCACTTAGTTCATCACAACACAAGTCATCACAACACGAGCACATGTGAGTAGATCGGTCAGTGAGCGATAACATTCGATACATAATGTATTTCAGGTGACAGATGTTCCATCTGCTAAACTTTTTCTGAATCAGCACAACTGAATTTACAAATAAACCATCCTCACTGTGCACAGGGTTTATGAAGCTAGAGGTTTTATGTAGGCTATGTAATGGACCTCATCAACGTGTCTGTGTCTCAAAGGGATCTTTTTATACAGACTGTTTACAAAAATAAAGGTCTATAATTATATTTCAGAATTTATCAACTACTTTGTATATGTAGCATGTAGAGAAAAACAGCTTGTGCCATAATCACCGTGAACCTGGGGGTCAGTTCAAGGTTGTTAAGTAAATTGCTGCTCTGCGATGGCAGCTAATTAACGGCTCGAGATGCACCTATGAAATTACTCTTTCCCCAGCCCAGGTGGAAATGTTAAGTGGAGACTAGAGGAAACACTGCTTGGATGTTTGAACTGACTTTAAAACACCTGTAAGAAATGGGTACCCGGAGGTGATTTACATTAAAAACCAGCCCAAGCTCTGAGCCAGGAGCTGATTAGAAGACTGAGGCTATTGCACCAGATGCTATCAAAACTGTTCCTTCTGTTTTCTGATGCACTGTCACAACTCCATAGCATTCTGATGGACAGTGGTGGAGTATCGTCATCCTTTTTACAATACAAACAAAAAAATACATTGGTAACCACCACCAAGTATTCATACTATCACAGCTTTTAAATATGATGATGTGATCATCACTTATGACCGCCGCGCAGCGACAGATCGTTTTGATCTGTAGCCCCCCGCTGGACAGCACCCCCCGAAAGGAGGGTAGGGCAGACACAGTTTTCTGTGAATATCTTGAGAACCGTAAGGTTTAGGAGGACCATTTTTTTTTGTATGTTGATCTCAAGGGGCCATGTCAACCCATTCCATAACCACTCATTTCATGTATAGCGCCACCTAGTTAAACACAAAAAAGTAAAAATGAGGTGTTGTAATCACAGGTATCTGTGACCTAACATAGTCAAAACTGCACGAAATTGGAAGTGTAGGATCATTATGACACCCTCTAAATGCACGCCAAGTTTCGTGGAATTCCGTTCATGGGGGGCCACACAATACATTCATTTATGTTACTATACACCAACTGGCCTGTAGGTGGCCGGAGACAGTTTTCTGTGAATATCTCGAGAACCGTAGGGCCTAGGAGGTCCACCTTTTTTTGTATGTTGGTCTTAAGGGGGCATGTCAACCCATCCCATTACCACTTATTTCATGTATAGCGCCACCTAGTTAAAAATTAAAAAGCAAAAAATTAGGTGTTTTCATCACAATATCTCTGGCTGACATGGTCAAAACTGCACAAAATTGAAAGTGTAGGATCATTATGACACCCTCCAAATGCATGCCAAGTTTTGTGAACTTTCGTTCATGGGGGGCCTTACAATAAAATAATTTATGTGTACATTTAGTGACCGTACACCAACAAGGATTCCCGGGACACTGAAAGACCGGGGTACACGAAACTTGGTGGGCATGTAACCCCACATGGATAGCATGGAACCGTCGTTTTTCGTTTTGATCTGTAGCCCCCCCGCTGTACTGGACCCCCCGAAAGGAGGGTAGGGCAGACACAGTTTTCTGTGAATATCTTGAGAACCGTAGGGCCTAGGATGACCAATTTTTTCCGTATGTTTGCCTCCAGGGGTCATGTTAACCCATTCCATGTGCACACATGTGCATAAACAGATACACACGCACACACATACATTCACAGTAATCATACGTATGACACATACTCACACAGTAGACATATGTACGCATGCATGCACATGCACAAACACACATACGCAGGCAAACACACAAGCACGCACACACACACACACACACACACACACACATAAACATAAACGTGTACACGCACACAATTCAAGAATTTCTCAGAATTATGAACAGGCAAGATGCACATGCACAAACACACATACGCAGGCAAACACACAAGCACGCACACACATACACACACACACACACACACACACACACACACACATAAACATAAACGTGTACACGCACACATGCACACAATTCAAGAATTTCTCAGAATTATGAACAGGCAAGATGGGGGTGGGGTTGTTTTGGTACTTGTTGTCTAGCAGATACCAGTGAAAATTGAGTGTGGCTAATGCAATTCAGTGAGACAGTTAGAATCATATAGGCCTTTCAGCGTGATTTATTTTTGTGGAAAAAATGTGCTGGACTGGGCGGCGGTCATATTTTGTACCGCTCTGCAGTACATCTAGTTTTATGAATTCCCTTATACATTTGCACCATATGCATTTACTGTATATTTTCACATCTTTTAACATATTAACATACTATGTGTAAACAGGGAGGGAGAAGGAATCAGAGAAAGAAAGAGAAAAACAAGCAATAAGACCTATTTCTCCAGCCAAAACTGTCTACAGTAGGGAGAGGAGCATTTGCTCTGCAAGGATTCAGTGTCTCACTGACAACATCAATGTGCCTGTGTGTGTGTGTGTGTGTGCACACTTGTGTTTGACTGTGCATGTGCCTATGTGCACACAATGTGTGTGTGTGTGTGTGTGCGTATAAATGTGTCCTATTTTCCCTAAGTGTGTAAATGTATTCATTTGCAGTCAGCAGCAGCAGAGTGCACGTGGGACGGTGGTGGAGTATCACCATCGGAGGCTGCCGGCTCCAGCACGCGCGGGGTTCCTGGAAGCCCCTATCTCTTGTTACACAGGAGACCGCGGACATACGGAGTTACAGTAAGAGCGGCTTTGTTACACGCCTGACAATCGCACCCACGACCTGCTGGCTGCACTTCACTGATAGCTGCCAGACTCTAAGGTGGGCTTGCACCTCCTGAAAAAATCCCCCCACCCCTCCACACACACACACACGCACACACACACACACACGCACACACACACACACACACACACACGCACACACACACACACACACACACTCACTATGTGTCACCCAGCACCTTTACATCTTGCCTATCCCCCGCAAACAACTGTACAACAAACTTGGTTTTCTTTTCTTGAATTTTTTTCTTCCTTCTTCTCCTTCTGTTTTTTAATATATATTTTCTTCCTTTTCTCTATTCCACCAGGAACATTGAACAAAATCAAATCTCTGGCGTGAGGGGTCTCTAGGGCTCCCCAACCCTGGTTTTAATGAAGTAAAAACAACACCCACACAAGTTCGCAAGCTTTCCTGTGCAAATTTGGAGATGATTACAAGTGAGAAAAACAGAGGGGGGCCTGAGATTCCAGCGAAAAAAAAAGCAGTGGGGTTATTTTGTGCACCAATTCCCAGGTTTTAATCATGGCACACACTCGTGGCCACGGAAACGTGTCACTTTAAAGCAAATTATTGTCATTTCTTTTTTTTTTTTAGCGCTTCCCATTTCCAACAATGAGAAAAGAAAAGTGACGCCTCAGTGCAAACAAACTTTTCATCAGGAAAAGTCAACAAGGCTCTGTTTAATGACAAGAAAGAAAGAAAAGAAAAAAAACACTCCTAAGCACATCTTCACCTTGAGGCAAGGGCACGAACCAACATGGAGTTCCACGCCATTTTGCTAATCAGGTGGCAAAGAAAAAGGGAAAAAAAAGTGGGAGAGAACAAACGTGGCCTCCAACGAGGAGCAAGTTAACAAGAGAGAGAGCCCTCTGCACCATACACCTCTTCCTCTCCCACTGCTACTGTGCCGCTACGCTGACAGTTGCGCTGGTTAAAGTGCTGCAAATTTAACAACCTGCTCTAAGTCGTAGTCACCGCGGCAGATAAGGGACTATGTAATTAGAGCATACGCGTGCACAGGTCCGCTGTGGTGCCTTGCCTCGCCTTAGCGCAGAGGTGCTGCGATGATACGCCAAGAATTATTAAGCTGCTCCCACAATTACATGGCTTGTTCGCGCTTATCACTCCTCAGATTGTCATTTGAAAGTGGTGCGGTGCAAGAGGGAGAGGAAAGGGAGAGGGGGAAGAGAGAGAGAGAGAGAGAGAGAGAGAGAGTGAGAGAGAGAGAGAGACGGCTTTGACAGGGAAAACTAGAGCAGGGCTGTCTACCTGTCAGCGTGCCGTTTGCAGAGCACTGGGATGGAGTGTGTGAGTGATACCAGTGAAGCTGCATTATGTCATCTCCTGTGACAGGTTAAAGTATCACCTCAGGCAACGTGTCGAATCTAAGGGGGGAGTAGGGGGGGAAGTATCCACCTTGTGAAAAAGGAGGGGATCTAAAAGTGACTAAAGCAGTGCCTAGGGACCTGCGAGTACATATGTCACAAGGTAAATGACAACTGCCTAGCGATTATTTCACATTAGTACTTTTAGCTTCAAACTAGACAAACTGTCTCTACCTGTGTGCGTCTGTGTAATGGCCTGTGCAGATTAGGCCTATATGATTTCCGCCCAATTTTTCCATGATTTTCTCGTAGCCATGCCCGAATATGAAAGGTCGGGAGGAAGCTGACACTGACACTATGACAATGGTTCTTAAACTTTTTGTATGGCGACCCCCCAAAAAACATGGGCCAAGTCTTGTGACCCCCTTCTCTCTAACCGGCAGAATTTGGTTTTGAAATGTTGTGAGATGGGCATTGGAAGCAGAGCCAGAAAAAGCAGAGCCCTCTCATAGGTAGGCTATGTCAACATCAAAGGCATTATGTCAATGGCAGCCTTTGACTAAAAACCTTTACCAAAATGTCTTTAATCCAGACTGCAAATCATTTCGCGACCCCTCCAATATTTTCGGGGACCCCCCTAAGAACCACTGCACTATGACAACATGCAACAAGTAGGGAGTGTTGGGAAAGTTACTTTTAAAAAGTAGTTTTTGCTCTTAAAAAAGATATCTGAACGTCACCTATTACCGACCGTCCCGTATTTCCGACCTCTCACATGTATGTGTCACTTAATATTAATTTCTATACAAACCAAGTCAGCGGATTCCTAAAGAAACGCAAGCACTCACACCATAAGTGTATCTTAATTAGCTATGTACCAAAAATTACATTGTAATGGTGCGTGTTCAAATCCACTTGGAGCTCCAGTGGAATTTTGATTTCCGAAGAGAATTCTCGGTCTAACCGTTGATGTGCCGTGAGAAAGGTCGGAAATAGGCGACACACCAGGCCAGCACCTCCAAGCGTGGTAAACAAAATTGGATATTTCAGGCAGTAAAAGCCCCTGTAAGAACCAAACCAGATTTTGTTCAAATCTACACTGGCTACTGAAAAATGTCAAGTCAAGTCGGCTTTTATTGTCAATTTCTTTACATGCACTGGTCATACAAAGAATTGAAATTTCGTTTCTTACTTTCCCATGCAGACATAGACATACTTTAAATACAGACATAGACATACTTTATACATAGACATAGCCATAGACAATAAATATTAAATTAAAGTGCGAGACTGAAATATAGAACATGTATCAAAAATAGAAATATAGGACATATATAAAAAAAAATAGAGGTAGTTGTGTTGTATATTTACATAGTCTTAACAGTTACATGAAGTTTAAACTTGTGCTTGTGTGACCTGTATATTTACATTGATATGCAGTAATTTGAAGTATATCAGGCTTGATGTGAAGCAGTAATGTAATGTAATGTAAGGTTCATTGATCAAATGCTATTTTAAAGTATTAAAAAAACATCGTTGTTTTAGAATTTTCGAACGAAATTGGTGCTTTTACGATACTTTGTTCTTAAAAAAGTAATCTGTTACTTTACTTAGTTACTCTCTATGGAAAGTAACTTTGTACATTACTCGTTACTTTTATGTTGCTTGACTTTGGGCAGAACCCAATATCTGTTCCTAAATGTGTAGGCCTACATAAAGTTCTGCTATGGAGTACATAACAGGTATCGGAACGCCCCCTATTACCACCAGTCCCGTGTTTCCGTCCTCTTGCGTGTACGTACAACTTAATATTTATTCCCCTAACAACCAGGACAACGGATTCCGGAAAAAATGTAAGATCCCATCCGGAAAGTGTATATAAATTGTCTTTGTACCGAAAAATTTCAAAATACAGTCACTTTAAGTGGTTTAAATTGTTTTATAATGCTGCATGTACATAACTGCATGAAGTAGTTGGTGGAATTTTGAAGTAGCACCGAGAATTGTCAGTCTAACCGTTCATGTGCCATTGAAAGGATGGAAATAGACGACCCACCTGGCCAGCACTAACCTCCGAGCGTGGTAAACAGGCAATAAAAGCCCTGGTAAGAACCAACCAGATTTTGTTCAAATCTACACACCTATGGCTACTGAAAAAGTTAAGGTTCATTTATCAAATGTTATTTTGAAGTATTAAAAAAAGATCTTTGTTTTGGAATTTTCGAACAAAATTGGTGATAATTGGAGGTGTTAAGATATTTCTTTTGTGCTCTTTATTGTAAAAAATGCCACACACAGAGCACTTGACAAGGAACATTGGGCTATTATAGGCTTCAACACCACCACTAAAGCCCTATGAAAGTGAAACAATATCAAATAACATAGCCTCGATACATCTTATGGGCATATAGGTGAACACAAAAGGTCTTATTTTATAGCCTTATACTCTTTCATTAAACAGGCTTCTCCAAAATTGGTGAAAAGCTAGTGCAAATCATAGGCTGGAAGTTGACAAAAGTTTCACACCAGGGCACAGTGTACACCTTACACTCACATTTCTCATCTTAGTTTCAATGAGTTCAAAGTAATGGAATACTACCTTCATCCCTCAAAAGTTAGCGTTGGCTGCTTCTGGCTTGCTATGATTGCTCTTCATGCTACCAGCCTCTGTCATCTGTACCTTCTGTGTGGAGCTTGTGACTATTGCGCAAGCACGCAGCTGAGAAAGCAGTGTCGCTGTCAAATTTGTCCCTGGGAAAAAATTAACGATGCGCCGATTTGGTAAAGGAACTACGTTTTGTCACCAAATTTTCAGTAGTAGCGCGTTATATTACTTTTTACCCCCAAAAGTAGTTACTGCAACGTGTTACACACACACTGCAAGTAGTCTAGGCTACGACAGGCTACATGATCTTGTAATGTGGCCAATCTCCCGACCCAAGACACGGCAAGAATTTATGTTTCTATGATCTCATAGTCTGACATGGTCAATCGTAAAAGAAAGATGGAAGACAAAAAAAGAATTGTGTGATCTGCACAGGCCATAAAACTACAGGGGGTTAGACATAGGTAGCTCAGAAGATGGGAAGTGACTGTTAGACATATAGGTAGCTCAGAAGTTGGAAAGAGAATGTTAGACATATAGCTCAGAAGTTGGAAAGAGAATGTTAGGAGGAGATTGGGAATGGGAGGAGATTGATTCCTCTTAGGCCTACACTGAATGGCACTCTTTGATTCTGCAAAACCAAACATTGTGAGTGTGACAGTAAGCTGGTGGAAGTTGGTAACAGAGCCTCAATATCTTTTGTATGAACCTGCTAATATATCCCCACAATACCATTTTATGCTAGCAGCTATGACTGAACAATACTCTCTCCTCCATGTCTTTGATCTCTTGTTAGGAGAAGGAAGCGCTGAAAATTTTCACAGATTAAGGTTTCAAAGCCTGGGAATGACTGAAAAGTTACCTCTCCCCCCCCCCCCCCCCCCCTTTCCACCGTGGCACGCTTGGTGTGCGCTTTAGAAAGGCTGTCCCTCTTCAGCTAATCATTAAAAATAATTCTTTGAAAGGAAACACAACTTTAATTACCAGCAGAGGAAGAGAATGTGTGTGTGTGTGTGTGTGTGTGTGTGTGTGTGTGTGAGAGAGAAGCTGTGTATCCTAATAAAGCATGTTTGACAAAGCAAAGTATCTTAATATGTATCTAAACACAGAGATATCAATACACATGCATATGTGTAACCCACAATGATATGTGCAACAATGGCAACAGTTGTTCAAGTAAAATTTTTAAATATAATTTATTGTATCATCGATTAGCCATTGCAGACCATATGATATGGTGTTATGCTAGCTCACAATAATCTTTAAATATGCTTATTTTAGTCATATCGACTTGATAAAAGCACTAAAGATAGTTTATAAACTGCTTACTTCTTACATTCCTGAAGCATTTGGTTCAACAGTGATCTTTGAAGTTGCTGTGTTAAGTTTAATTGGGTGT
Source organism: Alosa pseudoharengus (assembly GCF_046254945.1). NCBI lineage: Eukaryota > Metazoa > Chordata > Actinopteri > Clupeiformes > Clupeidae > Alosa > Alosa pseudoharengus. The sequence continues at coordinate 20,262,442 of NW_027468689.1, read as the reverse complement.
GATCGCGGCACAAAATACATAATTTATAACTCGCAACTAAGGGTTCACGCATGTACAATAAAATCAGTTAATTTTGCCATAGAGACTGGTGTTACAATTGACCCACACAGGACATGTTTTTATGTTCATTTCTTAGCATTTGTTGTGGTTACATAAATAAAATGGCACGCATGTTAACTTGAAACAGAGGCTGAAGATATGAATGACATGTGATTTAAGCCCAAAAGCACACATTTTACGAAGCAAATTAAAACAAATCATTCCGGTAAACAAGTTGTCTATTTTTTTGCGATGCTTGAATTTCGCACTTGTTTTCTGTAGATAATTCATATTTGGATGGCTGTAAGGTTGTAGATTATGTATAGTGTATTTACACCATATCTTGAGTATAAAACTCTGTTACATTTGTACCAATGTTGCAATTGTAGGCTACCAGTTCTCCCCTGCATTCATACATTGAGATGATAAGAGTAGCACGAATGCCTAGCTTCTCTATATGTTTCCAATCCCTTACAAACTCAATAATACAAAAAGCCTGTCAGTCATACCATAAAACATACAACTGCACAAGTTCACACCATATCCTATAGCTGGCAGTAATAATCAATCTCTAACAACAGAAAGGGATACCTAAAAAGTTACAGGTTCAGGCCTAAACGATGCTCGGGTGAGATGAAACCAGCATGGCTACCCCTGGCCCCATGGACAAGAGAAACTCACAGTATGGCAAGCCGAATGAGCATTTATTCCGATATGTTGATATCAAGCTACAGTGTCAATACTAGTGAGCCTTTTCTGTCAACTAGTTAACTAGTGAGAGCCAAAATGCTTACTAGTTAGTGAATAATAATAATAATAAGAAGAAGATTTATTTGTATAGCACCTTTCATACACATAATGCAAGTGCTCAAAGTGCTTTACATTTGAAACATTTAACACAATAATAGAGAAGAAAATAGCAATAATAATAATACATTTTGAGGCTAATGCAGCAAGTTGTTGCGGTATAGGCTTTGCTAACAAATGCCTACATAACCCTTAACCGCAAGCCCTTGTTGCGGGGCCCCCACAATATACCAACAATTTCCTACAAGTTCTTCAGTCATTCCTCGTCGTTACTTCGTTGCTGTAGCCGTTTATGATCCAATCAACAACATATTAACATACCAATATCGGAAATACAGTACTTCAGAAATACAGTGGTCATGTCCTTAGAAATTGTTGTGATCGTTGTGAATTTATATACAGACGTTTAAGGAACACAACGACTGGAAAACTGGCAGCCTTAACCCTTAACCCTCTATATGGGTTATATGGCAACAGTGGCAAGGAAAAACTCCCATATTCCTGGAAGAAACCTTGAGCAGAACCTGACTTAATAGTGAAGCCCAAAGTGCTTACTAGTTCACTAGTTTCTGACCTTACTAGTTAACTAGTGAGGCACAATATGTTCACTTGTTTTGACAGACAGACTTAGTTAAACACTTGTTTTGTCTTACTAGTTAATTAGTATGCCTGGGTCGTCCACTAGTGTATGGTTTTATGTGTCACAGTTAACTTGTAAGCACAACATGTGTGTAACTAGTTAACTAGTAAGATCCAAATTGCCATCACTAGTTAAAGGGGAACTATGCGGGGTTTTTTGTAGCTTAATTTACCTTAACTCAGCTTCGGATTCATTGGAATGGTTATATGACTTTTTCTGGGGTGTATGATGTCCGTCTCGCTTCCCCCTAGCGCCTGTGAGCAGAAAAAACAGCCTTGAGTCAGAAAGTCTTGCATCCTCGTGAAAATTGCTTTACTGCACTACACATATACATGCCAGGCACTGGCTAGAACATGGTGGAGTTTCTCAGACATTCGTCATGGTAGAGCCAGCGAAAAGAAGCAAAAAGTGAGTAAGCTGTTGTCGGAGGAACAGGGAAAGAGGAAACGGCCGACTGACCGAGCGAGGAATGTCGCAAAACATATACTCTGAAGCTGTAGGCAGAGCTCTGCAGAGAAAACTGCGAGCAAAAAGTGAGAAAACAGCAAAGAAATTGCCAAGACTGCATAGGGGGGCTTTAACTAGTGGACATTTTGCCCCTTACTAGTCAAGTTATGCTTCTAGTAGAAGCATTTTGGCTCTCACTAGTTAAACTAGAGCAGAAAAATGTGGTTCACTAGTGGTTAACTAGTTTACAGAAAAGGCTCATGGACACTGTAGCTTGATATCAAGATATCAGAATAAATGCTCATTCGGCTTGCCATACCCACGCGCAACAATGGCTTGAGTAGGCCTACCTATAGCCACAAATGGGGAGATATCCTCGACGACGTTCATGAAGACCAAGATGACTAGCCAACTAGTTATGCTTCTGGTAGAAGCATTTTGGCTCTCACTATAGTTAAACTAGAGCAGAAAATTTGGTTCACTACTAGTGGTTAACTAGTTTACAGAAAAGGCTCACTATTGGACACTGTAGCTTGATATCAAGATATCAGAATAAATGCTCATTCGGCTTGCCATACCCACCCGCAACAATGGCTTGCATCCCTACAGCCACGAATGGGGAGATATCCTCGACGACGTTCATGAAGACCAAGATGACTAGCTCATTCACGCAAACACCACTAGCCCAGGGCCCAGTTTCCCGAAAGCATCCAGGCGCGCGGGGACCTATTTTTGACCAGGGGTGCTGAATAACAAAAATAATAGATGTCCGACGATTCCCCCCCTTCCCCTCCCCTGGACATGTTTAGGATTTTGACTGCTAAATATGTCATTTTAGTGCGGTGTAGCGAGATAGTTATAGCGAGAAGTTTTAGAAAGTCCTGGGCAGCCACAAATTCCAATGTACCGCGACAGCACTCCGAGTCCACTGCGCCCACCCTAACCCCCACAGAAGCGCACTTGACATTGTAAGCCTATTTCAGTATAGCTACGGAAAATTACTTTTCTGATCTGTTACGTCTGTATGTGTATTGTGTTTCTGTCTGCTTGTTCTCTTTGTGTCTTGTGTTCTGTTAATTTCAGACGGTCCGGTGGTCAAAACCACACCAGAGATGTTAAGACGCAAATCATTTCTGAATAGCCTAAAGTGTGTCGTCTCCACAGCAAGTATGTGTCCTAATAATTTCTATCTTAGCGACTAGGATAGTGAAATGATTTCACTAGCTATGCATTTATTATTTTGTAAAACTGTAAAACACAATTAAAGTTTCTTTCAGCTTATCCATGTTTTTTTTGAACGTGTAAATCGCATAGAATATGTAGGCCTATATCAACCGTAGGCCTACACACTTGATGCTATCACATAGATGAAACCACGCTACGGTTCTTACAGTAGGCCTAACTGACTCACGTTCACGTTGATAACTGTTCATTTTTAGTAGCCTATATTCGAACCTATCCATAACCCTTTTTTGCTATTTGACTCATCATTTCACATACAAAAATATAAATAATGTCAGAGAGCGAATTAGTAATTATTTAAAAATATATATAATATTTTTTAAAAATCTGCCAGCAGGGGGTGCTGCAACACCCTCAGCACCCCCTTCCCGCGGCCTTGAAAGCATCTTAAAGGCCGTGTTGCAGGGTTCATTTTCCAACGAATTTGCACAATTTGCTTGTTGATAATAAACATTTAAACTGTTATCCATTGTATTTGATGTTGTTGGGTATCACAAAACGGAATATAATACGAAAAAGCAGGTACTATTTCACAGCGTTTGAAGTGATTCTCCTTTCCCCCACAATGCATTGCATTACGTCACCTTGGGGAGACTACAGACCAAAGCCCACCTTGAGAGTAACGAGAGAGGAGTAAAGAGAGACTAGTAAGGGATTGTTCAGCAGTAGATAGCGCAGATTATAGATAAATAGATAGGCTATAGATAGCCTAGATATGTATATAGACAGGTAGATAGATAGCTAGATAGATCATGTCATATGCTGGTCACAGGGGAGCTCCTTGACCAGCGGCCAAAATGCACTCGCTTCCCTAGTTACTGCAGCTCTCCACCACAGTTTCCATCGGGAAGGCACAGCCCACACAAGCACCTGCAAAACTGCGACTTGCCCATATTATCTCCCTCTTTGGTAAGCCGTACCCTGACGATGTCAATGGCAATCAATCACGAGCAGTAGTTATCGAAAATATTCATGCTGAAGACACGACCAGCCTAATCGGCGGCGGCTAGAAGCTAATAACTGGGGTGGCTCACAGGTGGGACTAAAAAGTTAGCCCAGCTAGCTATCATGATGCTTCATATTCTGATCTTCTGACTAAGTTTGCCCGGTAGCCTACTTATCTGAATTAACGACATGATCACTATCACTAGATATAAAGAAAGAAGAATTACTGACAGTAACAAAAAAAGTGTCGTAATGTTATAAGCATAATACATTGAACTGAATAGGTGCATTATGTAGCCTCATAACGAGGCCTCTCAAATTCAGAAAATTGCATTAAACTAAAATCGGAAGACATTGTTATCTTTGTTAGACCATAGGGTCGTTGTCATATAAATGCTGTAACGAAATTCGAAGTCTAAATATACAAACTTTATGTTGAAAGTGTAACCATGATGTCCATTGAAATGCATTGAAATGAATGAAGCGCAGATCAAGTAGTCCCCAAAGTGACGTCATCACTGAATTGCGTACAAAAAACCCGCTAATGCTAAAAACAACAAAAACTGGCATTTAACACCATTTGGAGACATTTTTAAAAATGATATACATATATTGAGTGCTTTATGTACCCATTAATCAACAGTGGTGGTTAACCTGCAACACAGGCTTTAAGCCTAAGAGCGTTGTAAAGTCCCTCTTACGGCTCGTGTCCATTATCGCGGCAAAGCCGACCGCACTGCACATAGCCCATTCATTTCCTATGGAGAGCGGCAAGGCGGGGTTTACGCTTCCGCAATGCACCTTGGGAAGGCGGTGCGGCCATTCGAACAGAAACACATCTATGAGTGCTCCAGAGTTCTCATTACCGGCTAAGAGCGTCTTAACAGTACTTCTCACTGAGGTCACCAACAGGACATACAGAGGAATTACAACTTAGAATACATAATCCAATTTACGTTCCCATTCTTTATTGTGTTTACCTGATGAATCAGATTTTAGCGTGCAAAATAGTAGCCTACATTTAATGGTCATAATAATGTGATGAAAAGCGGACAAAAATGCAATCCAGTTATGAAACGACATGACGTGGCCAGAATAGTTTGTCATTATCTTTGCTAAGTGAAGGCTATAATTTATTAGGCCTATGAGGTAAAAGCAGAGAAAGGAACATGTCGTTTAGTCTGTACTGCATCAAAATCTAAGCCTGCACATTTCCTCACTTTCTTACTCGACTTCTTTCTTATCTTCAAACATGTTCTTAAGTGACACCACGAAAAATTATTGCATGGTGCAACAATCTAATCTTAAATAATTACAATTATTTATGTCTGTGTGTGGTATATAACCTACTTGGGATGCTTACATGCAGATGTCAAAGTGTTTCTATTTTCGTATTGATGTGAATTAATGTGTAGATCCGAAGTTTGAATGGTAGGCCTATAGCTGTGACGTGTAGTCACCTGACATCACCATCAAATTAGAGGATATTTCAGAACTATTAACGTGGACAGCTCCCCTTAAGAGCATCTTAAGAGCGGTGCACACGCGTTCACGCTACGAGCATGTTCGGGAAACAGTCGGAAAAACCAAATGACCGATCGTAAGATGAATTGTAGAAAACCCTCTTAAGAGCGTGTCTCCGTCGTTATCGGGAAACTGGGCCCAGAAGCCCACTGTAACCTGTCATTTCTAGATTTACTATCCGTTCATCTTATAGCATTTACAGTAGGTACGGCCCCGGAGTGTTGTTACTTCTAGCGATCTACAGTAGACCGACATCAACTTCTCACAATGTCGTCTCCCTCTCAATTCAATTTCAATTTATTGTGCTTATATAGCGCCAAAACATTACACATGTATCATGGCGCTTTACAGAATGTAGGCAATCAGAGAAAAAAAAAGAGGGAGAAAAGAAAAGAAAGAAAGAAAGAAGGAAGGCCCATGGGTAACAGGGGCTCTTCTCCCCGTGTTGTTCTCATCACGTTAGTTTTCATGTTCTCCCTGACCTGTGACCCTCTGAGCTCATTGGATCACAATTCAAAGAAACAAAACTTAACTAAAACTATTTATTAATAATAATTACATGTACCATAGACTATCTATTTATTCTGAACATTACACTACAAATTAAATTATTTACATTTTAATAGTAGCCTAGGGCCTAGGCTATACAAAATAAAGCAATCAAACAAATATTTATAGACACATTTCAGCTGTAACACAGACAATTACTATTGCAGTTCATTGGATGTACTGTCAACCATGGCTGCAGGAGAAAAGCTGGTAGTAGTTTGGTATGAAAGAAATGTAATAAATCTGACCCACCAGTCTCACTGCTTTAAAAGGAACATAATGTACCCCAACTTTTTGAGCTCTTCCATAATGAAGATGGATGATGTGATTCTGTCGCAGTGAGCAGTGGTAGGAGTGCCCATCAGTAGGCCTACAATCACACTGAGCTCTGGTCAAAAAAAACAAAGAACTCAAGTACAGAGGCCCCTCCTAATGATTGGCTTCAGAGACAAGCTGAGGAATTAGAGTAATATTGACAGCAATTATGTTTATGTTCATGTTTCTTGGCAGACGCTTTTGCCTAAAGTGACACAACCATGTCAATAAATGTTAACTTAAATCATCATTAAAATTAATACTTTAAGTCGAATAACCTACATTAAATATAATAATAATAATAATAATAATAATAATAATAATAATAATAATAATAATAACAATACTACTACTACTACTACTACTACTACTACTACTAATAATAATAAAATCATACAGGACACTTTTTACATCCATTTGTCCTCCATTCAAGAAAGTTAGTTATGCTGTATATTGCCAGTACCTTTGATGCCACCCAAAAGTTCAGGTAATTTATGAAAGCATTGGAGTGAAAAGTTCTGTATTTCTCATAGAATGGTGGTTGCCTCTAATATTAATACTTATAATTACTGGTAATAGCTGGGAAGAGTGATTTTAAGTATAATTGGCAGTTCATGAACTTTTTAGAAAAATTACACTTTAATATAATTAATTTCTGTCATTAGGGCAAATCCCTATAGAATACAAGTGAATGCTTGCCCTAAAGAAATTACGTATATCAAAAAAAAATAAAAAATTGCATGCTTCAGTCCCGCACAAAGGTACAATAGTATTATATAAGGTCATGGTTAATATATTTGTCTGAAATAATTATCTTTTACCAGACTGTTAAAATGTAAATGGCTTGAATGTCTCTTTCACCAAATACCCACCACAGAAATTACTCAGCTGTGGTCTCCAAAACCTTACCTAACCAAATGCTTAACAGTGAAATGGGACACAGTATAAACACTAACCTGAAATACACTTCCAAGAATTTACTGGCATTCTATTGAGAAACATATGTTAGTCTTTACACTGTATATAACATATCTGTTAGACTATTATAGGAGCCTTAATAAATTCAGTGTTAGAAGATCCAACTCGTCTGCAGCATTAGACTCTGAGCACATCAAATATTTCTCCCATCAAGATGTGGTAGTAGGACACATGTTTAATTAAGTCAAGGGGACAGGAGTGTATTAGTAATGTGGAACTATCAGACCCCATTTTCATGATGCATTCATAAAAAATGCATGCAGCCATCATGAAAGGTTCACCATAATTTGTGAAGGGGGTTTGTGTGACAATATTAATATCCACTGTAAAGTTTGTGTGTGTGTGTGTGTGTGTGTGTGTGTACGCATGCAAGCGTGTATATGTGTGTGTGTATACGTGTGCAGAGAACCCCCCCAGACACACACACACACACACACACACACACACACCACCACCTCATGAACCCCCATAATCACACAGGGGCAGGAGAAAGGATCTCTGCCGTTACCGTTAGCGCTGATGATGAGGTTAAAGAAGTGTCACTTTGTCTTTGCCGATTTTTTAATCACGTCTGAATCATCCCTGTGGCACAGACAATCTGTGTCACCATAACTGACCACTAATCTGCCCAGATATGATTATACCTTTGCTGGCATGCTGCGCTGGCCGGTGTGACAATGACGCTCCCCCAGAAATGGGTAATGAGTGATGTTCCTCGTCCCCAGCTGGGGCTCTCGCACGGCAGGCCTGCCCTGATCGAGCATCCTAATCACCAGTCAGCCAAAGCCTCCACTCCTCTCCTCTGCATTAGGGCCCCTGTGTTTGTGCATATCAAAAGATTCCACAAACGCATTGGCAAAACACATAATCATCTGTTTTTTACCCCCTCTCAATCCCCCCTCCCCCTCTGTTTTTTCCCTGTGATCCAAAATTGAAACAACTGGCATGGAGGTGAAAGCTTGCTGCCGAGCGTATGCTTTTCAGCTGTGCATACCATGATTATTTTTTGTGTGAATATGACAGCCATGCTGCTTGTTAGTAAGGATATTTAAGAGTGATGCTCTTAATGTTCATTATAAGCAATGGATTCTCTGGCATTGCCAGGAGGGTTTATATCAGTTCTGACAAAGAAGACCCCTAAGTGGTATAGGGCTATTTGGTCTAATTAGTCTGGTATAGCACAGACCAAAGACCCATCGCATCCACTTGCGGTGATGACAGACATTGGGTGGCTAGTATCATCAAGCTTACCAGGTGCTGTCTTGTTCAGTTGCAATTCCTCATTTTCATCATCTTATATGTCAAGTGTGTAGTTGCTGTTGCCATTCATGTTTATTCATTGCTGTTTTAAATGATACTGTACCGGTTTTTGTGCCTGTATGTACTTGTATAAAGCTCTGCTTTGGTATGCAGGAGAGGCCAAAAAGTGGTATCTTTTATGTTTTTACATGACACGAATGTGAGAGAATTTGGTTGCAGGTGATACCACAATGACCAAAATGGAAACAAGGCAATTGAACTACCAGTATTTGAACGATTTCCAATAATTCCTTGCCTCAGCACCCCCAAAAGTATTTCAGAATATGTTCTTTTAGAATAATTCCACCTTTTATGAATACCAGGGAAAGGGAATCTTAAATAAAATCGGGCTTTTCATTAAAAAGTCATTTTGCAGCACCTCCACGGAGCTTAAACTAAATTGGTCAGAGGACTGCTGAAGCTTAATAGACCACTTGGGATGTGTAAAGAAAGGTTGAAGGCATTTTAACTCCCTTGAAGATAATACCCTATCACCATTTTTAATTTTTTTTGGGAAGGGGGTGAGGTGGTGGGTGTTTTAAAATAGCTTCCCATTTAACTAGTCCTTGCATATATATACCTGGGTGTCAGTGCATATGTTTTTCCCTCTTCCCTGGCTTGTTCTGTCTCAGGGACAAGACAAAATGGCAGCCCACTCTGTTGGCATCCCCTTTAACAAAAAGAAAAGAAGAGAAGAGAAAAAAAGCATACTCTGAGTGAGCTCAGAGCAGGGCAGGCTGTTCCCACACCCCGCCCCACTCCACCCAAGCCCAGCACCTCCTCAGACTTGGAGAGCTTTGTTGTCTTTCTGCCACTCACTGCCCACCCTCTCGCTTGCTCCCGCGCTTGCTCCCTCACCCCCCCCCCCCCCCCCCGTCTTTCTCTCTCTCTTTCTTTCTTTCTCTCTCTCTCTCTCTCTGTCTCTCTTTCTGCACCTGCTGCATACATCAGCCTATGGAATGCTGAGCGAATGGCCAGTAAAACTGAGCACGGTGGTGACAGTCAGACAGTGTGTCTGTGTGTGTGTATCGGACACCACACACACATCACTCACTCTACCATGCACAAAGACAACACACACACACACACACACACACACACACACACACAAACACACACTCACACACTCACAAACACACACAGACGTGTCTGGTGCCCACTTCGTATAGTACGGTATTTTAATGGCAACACTGTAACACTGTGCAGTTGTGTTCCAGCAGGTCTGTGTCAAAGACAGTTTGGGAGTAATATGAGAGATAGTCATGCTGCAATGTCATTCTTGTATAGTAACCACTTTCCATGCTGGAAACTGAGGAAGCTGAGTTAATCCACTGTAACCTTTGTAAATATCTAACCTTGCCTCTGCCAGCATACTAACATTCTTAGTTTGCACAGTCTTCTTTTTTTTGCTGAAGCTGATTTTGTACCTCAAGTTCAGCTGTTCAGTAGACACAACCTATCTCCCACCAGGGGGAAGTTTTTCTTTCTTTCTTTCTTTCTTTCTTTTCTGTTTGTCTTGTTGTTTTTCCCCCCCAGATTTGTTTGTTTGTTTTCTGGGTCTCAACCACTGGCACACGGGTGCGCCACCTGCTCCGGTTCTGTCTTTACTTGGGCCAGACGGCACAGCTGGCCAGCCTTCTGACACTCGGATTGGCTAATCCCTGCTGGTCAGTCGCTCCCTGTCTCCTTCCATGTCATTGAACTGTCTCTCGGTCAGCGCCAAGCCTGCCCCCCCCCCCCCACCCCCGTCCTCCCACACCGCACCGCAGCCGAGCCGCCCCGTGCCCTGAGAATACTCTGGCCAGCATATGGGGATGGATATGTGAATAATTTAATGAGGTCAAAATTTCAAACTTCTCATTTGCCCTGTTAACTTCTTCTGTAACCTCCAACACCACCACCACACTGTGTCTTGTTGGAGGTTAATCACCATTTTTGTCATCATATTTTTTAGCATGTTCAAAACTTTGTTTTGTTTGGTAGAAGTTCAATTTTCCTTGTGAAATGCACACCTAGGAGCTGATCACCAACTCATAGGCTAAATGTGTGTAAACTCAGACACATGAGTAATAAACTTAAGTAACACATTTATCACCGCAATCACATTATCACCCAGTGGTTATTCATGTGGTATAAATACCTACATTTCATTCTGATACTTCTTTGACAAACCACTGTGCTTATTCATGTGCTTAATGCAGAAGTTAACCTTTAAAAAGACATTACAAACCTCATACCAACATGTAATGGTTGTCTAATTATGTATGAAAAAATATCAGATGCTACTATGATCAATTGTATTATTAACGGCGTAATAATCAGCTATTAATAGCCAACAAACAACAAAGATTGTTGATATTTGAACTAATCAGCCAATCAAATTACACCTCTTTTTTCTGTGTTCCTGATGCAAATTGTTGGTCTGAGCCACCATGTTTGTTTACCATTTAGAGCATCAAGACTGAACCCCAAACATGTTTTGCCTTTTTGAGCGTGCATATAGAGTTACAGTGAGAGGCAATAGACTGGACCTTTAGAATATCACTTTCCATTAAGCTTCCTAATTAAAATCAAAATGGAGTGCCTGTCCATGTGACCAAGGGTTTGGCATTCATTCGCATAGGACATCTTCTTAGTCTGACCTGAAATATTCACCCCTCGGCCGGCATGTCAAAAAAGCATGGGCCGTAGGAGGCCAATAGCTACATGATGTCATCCCTGCTACCGCTAGATTTGGAGATATTCATGGAAGGAATTGTTCAGCCCTGAACAAAATCAGCAAATATTACACAGGACCGTTTGACCATATATATAACTTAGTAATGAATCACCAGAAAAGCACTTCCAAATGTACCACTGGCCTGGCCAAAGAACACATTCAAAGTGACAATATTTAACCATAGCAAGGCCAGAATGGTCTCACCACCATTCAAATGTTCTTCTTGGATGCGCAGCAAGAATCATAATTCGGTATGAACCTAGATGTGCACTGTGCAGTAACTGTCTATGTCTGATGTGGGATGATGGACCTCAATCATTCAGTCAATACTCTTCATGGTAAGAAGCTTCCTTTCACAGTCCATTTGAAGCCACGCTGAACTATGCATTGTCTTTACGGCGTTAGAACATGGATGGCGCACATGGAAACTCTCCTCCGTGGCAGAACTGCGAGCAAGCAGAGCTATGATGTCATGTCAGCTGGCTGGGACTGGAAGCCGTACATCTGCGAGTCATTGGGAACTAGTTTTTTTTATATAAACAAATACAAATTGGACCAGAGAAAAAAGGGAATATTTGGATGTAATTTAGGCCCAATTTTGCAAATCACTTCTTATCATCTTTGTATATATGTGCAGGTGTCTATATAATTCTCATGCCTAGCTCGCATTCTGTGACCCATTTCCTTTTGATGATAAGTTTACACTTCCAGAGCGTTCCGTCAGAAGGGGCGAGCTTTATTCTGTCTTCCCTTTATGCAGGATGATCAGATGGCACCAGGATCAATATAAAAAATTGAAATATGCAAAGCGTGTGCTATGTTTGGCATTGCACAACCCTTTCCTTTTCATCTCTGTCTTTTGATGTTGCTTTTAATATGCATGGCAAGAGAGGGTGTTTAATGGCTATAAGCTCCTTCACAGCGAAGTAGCCTCTGTCACAGGTCTCCTTTTATGACAAGTGATCAACAGGTTTCTGCCTCTCATTCTCAATAAGCATGCGTTGTGCCTGAGTATCATTTCATCCAATTCAAGCCCCTGTCAACAGGCCTGCCTGAAGTACACAGGAACACATCTGGCTTCCCAGGGAAATGTGCAGAGTGATCTTGATACTACACTGTACCATTGGACAGTTTATGAATGTAGTGATTTGGTCTCATTATCAGTCCATCATTGTTATCCAATCTGAGGCATACAATTTTACACTGAAACTGGAATGGAGGACAGTAGGCATTTCTGTTCTTTAATTTGGCTACTTTTATTCGAGCATGGTCATTTCCAAGAGAAATTAGAAATTAAAAATTCAATAATACTTTTACAAAGACATTTCAGGAAAGATTATTTTTTCTGTCATGGTATCATACATTGTATTTTAACAGTCCCTCTTCATTTTTTTAGCTAAAAAAACAAGATGAAGAAAGTGGAATTTTTTTTCAGTCGAAAATACAGTGTTTTCACAATATCGTATCAAAAGTTCCCAAATTTGGAATTTCCAGTAGCTGGAAAATAAAAGAAACAAAACAAAAATAATAAGTTGAAAATTCGCATTTCACAATTAATGTTTCAAAACACAATAAATGCTCTCTTTACGTAAAATTTGCCTCAATGATCAACGCCATGTTCCTTTTTACTAAAATATATCTATATATTGAAGAACTATAATACTGTACACTACAGTATGAAATAAATAAAATTAGGAAATACAAAATGGGCCACATAAATAAATGTTATTTAACCTACAAATAAAATGAATGCAATTTTGTTGTTGCAAAATGGTTTGGTGTAATACTGACAAAAAGTTAAAGAAAAAAAAATACAGAAAAATTGCACAAACATGTAAACTAAGGAACTGCTGCCTATTCTTCTAATACTGTCATGGGTGCTCCAAAGAATAGGGTGAACTATTTCTCTTTTTTAATACTGAAGCTGGTGAAAAAAGGTAACACAGGTCACCTTCCTTTTACACTATACAAGGATGGCACTTGCAGAAAACACACAGATTAAAAGGTTTGCATATAAGGCTTTTTTTAAATAAAAACACCTTACAAAGGCTTTCTCCTTCTTTGTTCACATCTTTTTGTCCTTCATATTGTCACCAGACCCTTCCACTTCCTCAAACACTGTCTATTTAAGACTTCAATACCTTGAAATCACACAGGTATGTGGTTAAGTTCCTTCACATAAAGAGATGCTGAGGCCTACGAATGTGGCTAGCTGACCAGATGACAGGAAAAAACCATAGACGACATATTAAGTAAAAGTCATAATACTGATGACTGTAGTGGGGAAACCACAGATTCTTTTTTTTACTCAACACTGTATAAATATACATAGGCAATAATTTTTTATTATTTTTGTAGTGATTATAGAAGCAGAGTGCAATTTGTACAAGTTACTAGTTTGTGCTATAAATACTATGGAACACAGGTTTTTTTTTTTTAGGATGTTAGCACCGCACATAGTTTTAGGCCTTAATACTGTACAATTTTTAAAATGTATTTTATTTCTTCATTTTTTTTTATTCTTTTTGCATAATGCAGCTTCTTACACAACTCCCTTCCCGCCCACCCTCCACACTCACTCCCTCACGCCCACCCAGTTCAGGCTTCTAATCAGTGTGTGAGAACGAATTGGCCACCCTCCCCCCCTTTTTTTAAAGTCCTTGGATACAGCTTCCCAGAAGCTTCAGGCACGTGCACGTATAGCCTCAACACAGCAGTGTGTTTTGAAATCAAATCAAGCAGGTAACAATATTTCTTGGAAAAAGAAATAAAATGTAATGAAGAGAACAGAGTGGGGTTGGGTGGGTTGGGGTGGGGATGAAGACATGGGAAGCTTTTGAATGCAGTAGTTTTCTCATTTATTACATGCCGTCCTCCATATTGTCCTCGTGATCAGATTTGGTTTCAGTTTTCCCGTCAACCGAACTGTCGTCCATGGAGTGGTCACCGTTCTCCTCCTCGTCCCTCAACGTGTCTGGGTCTGTGTCCATGCTCTTGTTCTCGCTCTCCTCCTCCTCCTCCTCGAACTCGTCTTCCCGTCGTCCCATCTTCGCGTACGTTCCGTCCACTTCCTTCGGCCGTTCTCTCATACCTCCGTTCATGCCCTCGCGTAGGAGGGCGTCCCGTTCTCGTTCTCTCTCCCGTTCCCGCTCCCGCTCTCTTTCCCGTTCGCGCTCCCTTTCCCGATCCTCCAGGTCTGGGTAGCCCGGAGGCGTGATGCCCTGCAAGTAGGCCCGGTTCATCAGCAGCTCCGTTGGCTCCAGGTGACCCTTCTCTCGGGCCTCGCGTTCGGCCGCCTCCCTCTCCTCGGCCTCCCGCTTGCAGTACGAGTAGCGGTGGTTCATGTGCTGCGAGTACGACCCCGAATGGGAGAAGCGCTTGCCGCACTTATCACACTGGTAGGGCTTCTCGCCTGAGTGCAGCCGCGAGTGCTCGATCAGATGGTGCTTGTGTTTGAACGCCTTCTTGCAGATTTGACACTGGTGCGGTCGTTTACCTGCAGAGACGGAAACAAAAGCAACAAGAGAAAGGGGGCGATTAGTTATAAATTCCCAACTTCATGCAAGCAAATCAATTTAAGTTGCAAGGTAAGCAAAACAAGTATTAAGTATTAATGTGAATATTACATAATATTAATATAATATAATATTCTGAAAAGTGACAAGTGGTTGATTTAAATGTACTAATAAGGCACAAAGCTGGCATTCCTGTGTTTACATCACAAACTTCCCTCCTATAGAGAAAGCATGGAGACACAGAATCACAAATACTTATTGTCTGCATAAGCACCACACTGCAACATAAATAAACCATTGCAAAACCAAATAAACAAACAAACAAATGGAAAGCTGCTGAAAAGGAGTAAACATAAAAACAAAATTGAGCTGGAGACTCTTCAGGCCGGTGTGAATCTCTGAATGTAACGGCACTCTGTCTCAAAAAAAAAGACAGAAAGAATATATTTATAAAAAATGTTCTGTGGTTTCTATGGGCGCATATTGGGAGACAGCAGCTTTTGGACAGGTCTGCTATACCAGTCTGGCAGCACAGGATGCTACAGTGAGCAGAATGAAACAGAAGCTGAGAGCATCCATGGCTACAGATTTCATTACATCATGCCTCTATGCTAAATAAAAGTCGATGTTTGCGTTGATGCTGGGAGAGTCCCCCCCTCCCCCCACCCACCCCTCTTCCCCCATGGCACTCCCTTTATAACCACTCTAGGTTCATGCTCTCTAACTTTGGATTTACTGTAGCTCAGCAATATCCGGAAATACAGGGGCCTTCATCATACGCAAATCATGAGACGGGAGTTTCCCTTTTGGCATTTCAAACAGCTTGTGACAGGGGGTTTACAAGCCCGCTACGCATGCACTAGCACATCTGGCTAATTCCTGGCCGCAAATAGCCGTGGAATGCCAGTCGACACCTTCCATGGCTGCCATGCTTGATGTCGGGGGCCTAACCCTCGCGCTCCCCTACTATACCCGCCATATATTCCTGCCACGGAGCCCGTCTGCACCGCATGCCTCTGCCGCTACACCCAGAGAGAGAAGAGCGGGTAAGGAAAGTGATGCAATCAGATGAAAGAGAGAAAGACCAGGAAAAGAGGTCATGGCGCGGCAAGGCGCTGCAGTCGCGTTAGCTGGAGAGACTGGTTAAGTTACACAGAACCAGAGACTGGTTTCCAGAGATGGAAGACTCATTTTGAGGCCTAGGGAAACAAACTGAGGTCAGTGTTTCCGTCAGACATCGGTACTAATGATGGAGCGCGCTTTTAAGGGTTTCCAAAGCTGGTGAGGTGGTGGTGACAAGGCATGCAGTGACTGAACTGACCAATCAAGACCTCTGGGCAATCAGCATTATAATTTATCAGGCAGAGATTTGCCAACTAAATCTCTCAAAGTTGCACATTAAGCATGTACAAATTTGTGAAGTCTAAAATGTGATAAATGTTACTTTGTTTATTTTTCCCATCAAAACAATTGAATTATAAAGCTATCCTTAAAACAAAACTACACGTGTGAAATATAATGTGTTGCCAATCTCAGGTGAGAAAAAATATACCAGGCTACACCTAAGCGCAATGATGAGTAGTAGCCTGGGCTTTTTGTTTTGTTTTGTTTTGTTTCTACATCTAATACCAAAATTAAATTGATGTAATATAAAACTTTCGGAATCCTGTCAATGGGAAAGAAACATGTTAGTTCTTTTTTTTGGCTTTGACATCCAAACTGAAAAAAAAGCGAGGGTAAAGAAAGGAGGAAGCAAGAGGGGGGGAAATGAAAGGGTTTAGTAACACAAAAACATGAAGGAAAGCATGGGGGTAAAATAAGTGTCTAGAACAGTATATACCTGTGTGCTCATATTTGTGTCTTAGGAGGGAACTGCTCTTCTGGAATGTTTTGTCGCACAAGTCACACGCGTACATACCACTTTCTGTCTTCTTAATCTTCCTCCGGGACAGACAGGAGTCTGAGTCTGTCATGTCATCCAGGCCAGACAAATATTCTCCTGTGCCGTCAAGCAGCTCCCCCTGTAAAGGAACCAAGAAGAAGGGTTTAACCACACCTGTCACCTAAATATAGTCACCTTCTGCTGTTTGATTGAGAACTTAAACAGGGCTCGGTGTAACGTGCTAACGAACACCTCATCAGGAGCCTTCAAAAAGATTCTTTTTTTTTAATTGGAGCAGAAGAAAAAAATCTCTCTTTTCAAAAGAATATTCACACAGAAAATGAGTAATTATGGGGTGGAGGAAGAAAAGCTCCAACACACAATGTGAAATGTTTGCAACTGTGAAATATTTAAAAAAGGCAGGATATTACCGATGAGGTCTTATTATGAATAATGATTAATAAGACTGTATTCCATATATTTGCATTCAAATTTGCTTTAATTTTATACATGAAAGGGCCTTAATGCTATATTTATCTGTTCTTCTTTTATAGGGAAGATTAACCCGATAGGCTTAAACTTAAATTAATGGGAGAAAATATTATTACATTAGAAGGTCATAATAATAAGAGAAAGCCTTTGCAGGGCATATTGCCAGTCTTCTAATTTCCAACTCATAATGATTAAATCAAGAGGTGCGCTAAATGACCAAAATTGAGCAGCAGCAATGCCCTCATTAGAGGGACTGGTAGTGCCCTGACAATGATTCCAGAGACATTGCTACACTGGCTTTTAAGAAAAGAGCACTATCATTCCGCAATCAATTTGAGCTAAATGCCCTTAGCTGTATTTTTAAAATCTAATTTAATAACTTAGAATAGGAAACATTATTAATACTTTTTATCAAAATGGTTCCCTCTATGTTAAACAGCCCACAGCATTGAGCCATAATGAACATGGGGGTCTGTGCATTATTCATTGCTATGTTGGAACTCATTTTGGCTTTTCTCTCACTCTTCTTTAAAAAAAAAAGAGAGAGACAGAGAGAAAAAGCAGCCTCCAAAAACTGTCAGAGAGTCATGAGTGTGGAGAGAAGTTCACTGTCCTTCTCAAGGGGCTCGTCTCTGAGCGTCTCGGCAGACGCTGCCAGCCAGCCACTCGACTTGCCGTAGAGAAGAGCCGTCGCGGGGGAAGACACCTGAGATGAACCAGTCTGCATGGGGGACGGCGCAGCATTGATTCAGACTACTACAGCAGGGGCAAACAGATGCAGCTCCGTCCTGGAAGAGGAGGATGGAGCAGCTGGCACTGAGATGCAGCCTTGCACTGCACTCCGCACCTGAGACTGCCAGGCAGCGAATGAGCGAGCGCGCGCGCGTGTGTGTGTGTGTGTGAGAGAAAGAGAGAGAGCACGAGCGAGTCGCACATCATAACCTCGACAAAACAGCCATTATACGCTGATACTACTAATGACGCGTGCTGGGAAGCCTCGTCACTCTGGGCTCGTTCAGCAGCTGTTTATCTCCGAGGCTGTACAGCTTCGGCAGACTCCAGGTGAGCCCTCATTTCAGACTCTGAGTACCTTTTAATTAGCGAGAAGAATGAACAGATCCTTTCTGAGACAGCAGAAAGAAGGAGAGGGAGCAAAAAAAATGAAAGAAAAGCAGAGATAGGAGAAAGAAAAATGCCAATGAGCTACAGCACGGTCGGGCTTATTTACCTGGAAACCTTGCTTTCGCTGGTACTTTCGCCTCTGCTGCATCTCAGCAAAGGTGGCAGCCCCTGCGGCGTACGTGTAGGCCATGTGAGGCAGGAAGCCCATCTGATCGAGTCCCGGGTACGCCCTCAGGCCAGGTATGCTGGCCTGCACCGGGGGCATGAAGGTGGGCGGGGGGAACGCACTCTGTGGGGGCAGCTGTGTGTACAAAGGTTTGGCACTGAACGGGTTGATGCCAAACATGTGGCTAGTGCTTTTGTCGAGGTTGCCGTTGTTGTTGCCGTTGGAGGCGGCAAACTCCTTCTTGGACAGGTAGGCCAGATTTAAGGGCTCCTCCAGGTGCTCCCGGTGGGAGGAGATGTTGTGGTCAATGGGGACGCTGTTGGGTTTGGGGTGGCTTTTCATGGTCAGGATGTGCTTGGCTTCCCTCATGAGTTTTGGCAGTGATAGGTCCAATGGCTCGGCCTGGAGGTCCTCGGACGTGAAGCTGTTTGGCGTGTACGAGCTGCTGTGGGAGTTCTTCGACGACGCGGAGGAGAGGTTCAGCGGGGATGGAGTGTTGCTGCGGGAGTGGTGGTCCAACTTCTCTGCCATCTGTTTGGTTCCGGTAAAATGGGCGGTTTTTGACAGCCTGAGGGGAGTGTCACAATTGTTGACGTTGTTGTGGAGCTCCGCCAGAGTCGGCGACGTGATATGGTCGGGCGGCTTGACCAGGGACACTGGGGACCTGGCGGTCATGGAGTCTTTAATTGGGGTGTGGTTGGTAGCGGGCAGCCCCACCTCCATGCCCCTATCCATGGGAGGCGTCCTGCCATTGCCGTACTGGTACACTTTCCTCTGCTCAAACCACTCCTTGACAAATTCCTGAGGGAGCCCCACAGCAATGGAGATCTTGAGAAGCTCCTCGGAGTTGGGCTCCATGTTCATGGCGAAGTAGGCCTTGAGAACAGACATGTGGTCCTTGTACGGATTGACAGGCCCCGTCATGGCCTTGTCGGAGATGATGGACGAGAGCAGCATGGCGTGCTTCTCCGCAAACATCCCCGGCTTGTTGGGCGTCATGTTCTCGTTGGGCTGGAGGACCGCCTTGATCTCCTCGTTCATCTTGCACAGGTAGCGCTCGTGCTGATGCAGAGGGATGGGACCTGCGAAGGCCTCTTTGCAGTATTGGCAAGAATAAGGTGTAAACATTAAGTTGTTCTCATTCATCTTCTTCTCATCTGTACCTATGTCTACTGTGTGATTCGACTTCTCCTTTTTGATATTGCTAAATTGTCTCTTGGAGTCCGTGGTCAAGCTCTGCAGGCAGGCTTTGGCTTCGTTCACCTTCTCTAACGTGTAGTCGATGATGCTCTTTGTGGCTCCGTTGTGGTTGACCACGGGCAGGCCCACGGGTGGGCCGCCCCCCGGGGAGGTCAGTCCCTGTTTATGCTCCTCCATCTGAGCGCTGAGGTCCTTCATGTACGCCTTGAGCTTGGAGATGTCCTCGGGCTTGCAGTCCATCTTCTGCCTGCACACAGTGTTGTCGACGATCTGGAGCACCTTCTGCACCTCGCTCAGGTTGTTGCTCAGGTGCGGGTACCCAAGCAGCTGGCCCTCCATGGTCATCCCCAGGGGGTGCTGCATGGGGCTCTGGGCCGAGTTGTAAGGGTGGACCCCGAGTGGGCTTCCCCCGCCCCCTGACCCACCATTCATGAACGGCCCCCCGCCACCTCCGGGCCCTCCAAAGCCGTGTGAGGCCAACATCATCTTGTAGTCGTTGAAGTCCAGTGGTTCGGTCTTGATGTCCATGTGGTTGGACTGGTCCTGGAGGCCCAGGGGCTTCCCGTTCTCCAGCTTGTGTCGCAGTTGGGTGATGGCGCTGTTGGTGGGGGAGGAGGAGGCGGACGTGGGTGAGGAGCCCGTCTTCATGTTGTTGCGCATGCGACCGTTGACCGTGATCAGGCCGATGCACTTCTTGCTGCTGATGTGGGAGCTGTAGGAGCCCGAATGGGAGAAGCGCTTCTTGCAGTTCGGGCATTCGTACGGTTTCTCACCTGAGGGAAGACAAAAAGTCGAAACAAACATTAATATGAAATCAAAGGGGGAAAAATAATTCCTTAAAATAGCATTGTTTAAGTTTGATATAATAGTATTGTGGAATAACCTGGGCAAATTAAGGCCATGAAGTTCATACATTTTTGATAATACTTAATGTGATTGACTTAAAGAGGCCAACCGAGTAGAGCAAGTGTTCCATAGAAAGTGGAAATAAAAGAAAGACAATCGATTTCTTTGTGCCCCCCTGTGAAGTTCCCGACAGTCCTGAATGAAAGCGGCGATGAATATTCAAAGGGAGTTGTGTGAGCTGAGCTAGTACTCACCACTATGAATCCGCAGGTGCTCCTTCAGATGGTGCTTGTATTTGAAGGCCTTGCCACACTCGGTGCATTTGAACTTGCGGTTGCCAGCCCCCTGGTTCAGCATTGGGTGCTGTGGAAGAGAGAGAGAGAGAGAGAGAGAGAGAGAGAGAGAGAGAGAGAGAGAGAGAGAGAGAGAGAGAGAGAGAGAAGGGCTGCGTAAGCTCAAGTCAAACAGAACCGAGCAAAGAGTTCAGTAAATAATCACAATCAGCTGTCGCCTGACAAGCCAAATGGCTCGTGATGCGTCGCAGCAGCATCTTTGCCATTCTACTTCCAGTTCCGTTGAGCCGAAGTGCGACCGTGATGAGAGAGCGAATGCTCATACCTTTTAATTTCCTGGCAAACAGAATCAGGCAAGTTTGCCTGTAGAGTTTGGCAGAGCAGATTGGGTGGGAAAAAAAGTAATGAAATAAAAAGGTCCTTTTTAAAAGCGTTTTTCCCTCATTAGAGACAGCGATCTGATCTTCTTTGTTCATTTAACATAATCGCTGTTGAGAGATGTGAATATTTTATAAACCTGTCTCTCTCTGCACACCTGGGTGTGACCTTAATTACGCAGGAACGTATGCAGAAATAAATATCACAAATGTTCTTAATTGACGGGAGAATTTAAAGACCATTTAAACCTTCAAACATCTCCTTTAATAATCTGAAAATACACCAAATAGGCCGGGCCTTGATTTGCTGTTCAAAGGTAAACAAACGCAGAGGCCCCTGTGCGAATTTGCAATTCAAAGGAGTCCTCTGCAAATCATAATATAATAGTAATAACGGCAACAATAACAGGCGTGCGCGCGTAAACTGGGAGGGGGTGCACCAGGCGTGCACAATTAATGCAGAGTGGGAGGTGAGCATGTTAAACGGTTAGGAAATACAAAAGATCTCGACACACAGAGCAAGACGGAGGGAGAGACAGAGAGGGAAAAGAAAGAGCGAGAGAGAGAGACCGAGAGAGAGAGAGAGAGAAACAGTTCCCTGATCCAGGCTGACAACTGCTGGGGAGTGCTGACTCTGCCCGCATTCCTGGGGAGACAGATGGCATTACGCGGGACACAGGCAGGATTGTTCAAACAGCAGCAACCTTCAGAGATCAAGCGGGAGCCGCGGCGGACACCCCAGCGCCAGCCAGGGACCAGCGAGAGACCAGGGACCCCGCCGCTCGCATGTTGCTGAGTTGCATAAACAAACAGCAACAGCTGCTTTGTGCCCACCCTCCACCCCCCCCCCCCCCTCTCGCCACCAACACTAAAACCACCACCACCATCATGCACACTGCCATCGCCACAAAAAAAAAAAAAACAGCCACCTCCCCCCGTGCTGCCTGTCCCTCTCATACGTCAGACTTAACTCTGTGGATGGCAGTGTAGTTCAGATGTACCACCGTTAACCTGATCCCAAAGCCTGCCACTGATAATTGGGACTGAATGGCATATGAACATGACGGGTGTTTTTTTTTTTATGACCCAGTTGGCCCTGTGTGACTCAGAGATGATAAGTAAGTGGGGGAGTGCTCTTGCAGATTCCTTTCTGTTTACATGCGATTGACAGGCAGTGAGTAATATTTCATCTTAATTAGTGGAGACTCATTGAGAGGATCTGATATAAATAGACCACTGGAGCAAAGATACAAGGGGGAAAAAAAAAGATTATATAACCTTACACAGAAGCTTTTCCCTTTTTCCTTAATACAGAACAAATTGGGACAACAGACAGGAAGTGCTAAATAAGGAAGGGTTTCACCATGTAACATTCGCAATAGTCGCGTGAGAGGAGAGGGAAAGGTCAAGCTTGGATATCCCGAGGCAAATTGCCAGTCAACTGGACACTGACTTCCACCTAGTATGATTTAAAGCATGATAGCAGCTAATGTGCCGGGCTGGGGGAAGCACACAAGGGACCTTTCATCAGGAAAGTCTTTCAAGACGCCGGAGACACACACACAGGCAGAGCCAACAAACAGGCACTAATGTGGGGATTAGTGACGAACAGGGACCAGAATGGACCATCTGTCAGGCGGGGGGATGTCAGTGTGCTGGGCCAGGTGAGTGAGGGTGATTGACACAACACTGTTCCTGACAAAAAAAAATCTAACTGTTCTGTATAAAAAGACTTTGTGTAATTATTAAAGGATGAAAAAAAGAATGAAAAATGACTAAAGTAAAATTGTGAGTAAAGACCTAGGAATGTGGAATGCTTGTGTATTTTAATATCAACACTGAGTGTTTCATAACTTATTTAGCCATTCAGACAAGGTATGGGTACCTGTGTACATTTATATAAGTGTGTGTGTGTGTGTGTGTGTGTGTGTGTGTGTGTGTGTGTGTGTGTGTGTGTGTGTGTGTGTGTGTGTGTGTGTGTGTGTGTGTGTGTGTGTGTGTGTGTGTTTAGGTGTCATGTATCACACACACATTGACTCATGTAATCCGCCTTGTATAAGTTTTTGAAACCCTGGCACCTAGCAGGAGCTCATATCAGCCCGTTTAACATATCTACATGGCAGGGTTTATTTTAAATAACATAAAAGATTTCATATGAAGTGAAGTTAAAGAGCAGATAAAATGTCTAAATTGGAAATTAACACAATCAGTCTATCGTGAACATAAGACTGCAAAACCATATCAAGGGAGGCCATCAAAAAACCATTTAGGGCCTCAATTAGAGCTATTACCATTAAAAAGATCTGCATCTTCAAAATGCCATGAGAAATTAATAATGATTGCCAATCAGAATGATATCTTTCCTCTGAGGGACTATAGAGCATTAGGTATAGAGTAAAGAGAAAGGGAGTGGAACACAGGGAACACAGGAGCAATGAAGCAGTCTTTAATAATAACAACAAAAACAACAACAAAAAACACCAGAAATAAATAAATAAGTGACATATGGCACATGACTCTCACCTGATCTCTTCCTGGCTTGTGCGTTGCCATATGTCGCTCGAGCTGGGTGCGGTAAGCAAACGTGTAGTTGCACAGTGGGCAGGCGAAGTTCTCCTCGTTCTTCTCATGGCGGTACTTGATGTGCTCCTTAAGCGATGTCAAACGCTTGTAGCCCCGGTCGCAGTAGGGGCAGGTCAGCAGTTGCGCGAAAGCATCTGGAGTTCCAGGTGGTAGGTCTGTGCAGGGGAGTCGGGGCCAGGGGGAAAGGGGGGTGGACAGAGGGAGAGAGGGAGGGAGGGAGAGAGAGAGAGAGAGAGAGAGAGAGAGAGAGCCAAAAGGTCAAGAAAATCAATGGCAGCTAACGGGCGAACTGCCCGGAATGGTATGGGAGGTATCTCTGCAATCTGCTTCACCGAGTGCCATCGTTTGAGCCTGGCACCCGTGCCCACAACACACACACACACACACACACACACACACACACACTTATGCATGCATGAGCACACAGACACACACATTCAAACACACACGCACATACACACATGAACACGGGCACACACAGACACACCACGAATACACAAGTACAGTACACCAACCCAGATAGACTGTATACCCATGGCATTAAAGTAAGCCAAGGAAATGGCCTACTTAAAGAGTCTATATGAATTTTGACTTTGCTTCCTCACACTTCTGATTGCTTAAATAGACCCATAGGGTCAATTACAAGTCCCTTTAACATAATATCACATTTCTTCATTTTTATTAAAAATAAGGAATTTCTAAGTTTCTTGGGCTTAGACATATCAATCAAATCTGTGAATCTGCATATGTCTAAATTTTTTTTCCCTCCTCAGCTTATTCCAGCACTCTTTCCTAATTGCTTTTAAGTGGCTTCCTCATTGCGATTCTCCACACTTTCATCATACTTGAAGTATGTTTGGTGGATCCAATCTAACCCAATCCCACCTCCCCAGTGTGAGTGGTGAGGAGAGGGAGAGAGCAAGAGACAGAGAGAGAGTGGGGGGAGATAGACAGAGAGAGAGAGAGAGAGAGAGAGAGAGAGAGAGACAGCGAAAGAGACAGAGAGAGAGAGAGAGAGAGAGAGAGAGAGAGAGAGAGAGAGAGAGAGAGAGAGAGAGGTACCCTATCTGATTGCAGCCGGTGCTGGCAGCTGCTGCTCCAGGAGCTGGTAGGTAAACACGGAGGCATCCGGCAAATCCGTGAGACCAACAGCTGCCCATGTCACTGAAGTCACGGCTGTCTGTGTGTGTGTGTGTGTGTGTGTGTGTGTGTGTGTGTGCGCGCGTGTCCTCATCTCAGGATTCTTACCATTCTCCTCCTGGCCGTTGGCTTCGGGCGTGCCCAGGCGGGACAGTTCCTCAGGGGCTTCTGGGTAAATGATGGCCGTGTCCCCGCGCTGGAGATACTCGGCTATACTGACCACGTGGCTCTCGCTGTCGTCCAGCTTGCGTTTGGCAAAGAACTCCTCGAAGTCTGAAGTGCAATCAACATTCTTAACTGCAAGATAGGAGAAGAGGGGCGAGAGAGAGAGGGGGGGGGGTGGGAAAGGGTTAAGGTGGAGTGAGGATGAGAATTGGATTTTTTCCCCCTCTTCCTGAAAAATGTAGCGTTGGAGGACAGCGACGGAAACACACAGAGCTCTAAATGTGATAAAAACAACTAAGAAAAACATTAAGGTAGTAGTTGGGCAAGGATACGTCTAAATTACTGTGCTCCGTTGTCACTTAATGGCCACTAAAATAAGAAATATGAGTTAATCTAAAGAGAGTACCATTTGAATTGTGGAAAAGCTTTTACAGAGAAACCTTTTTAGTAGAAACGTATTGCCACTCAGACGACGAGGAAATCACGTTTGCCTTGATTACCCACATCACTTCTGATTTTGGTAATCAAAAAACCAAACGGGCTCGTGTTAGATTATGATGTTTCAATTCTAAATAGTTTTGATATCAGGAGACGCACAGCGATCCAATAGTAAATTACAGTTAAAGCCTTTCGATGACTCTATTTACATACAGAGAAACAGCTGTATTGGATGTCTTATTCACGGTGAGCACCATAATGAGGCTACAGGATTGAACTGCAGCTCTGTGAGGGCCCTGTTGGGCAAATGAAAAAGGACACATACACACACACACACACACACACACACACACACACACACACACACACACACAAACGGGCTGGACACACACTGGCGTATTGACTGAGGGCAGGAGAAGGAAATCTCTGTGTCCCCCTGTAAGATTCACTGAGTATGTTGTGCTCTTTTTCAGGCCTTTGGGGATGCCTGGCGTCGTTGAGAAGAGATGGCTTGCTCTCATTGCAAAACCAAGCAAATGTAACACACAGACACACACACACACACACACACACACACACACATACACACTGACTTCATTAACAAGGAAGGGAGAGGGTTCTACTGGTTCACAACATCAACGGGTGTACAGTCCAAAACCCATCCCTCTCTTGGCACCTGACAAGTTGACATTGAGAGACTGCATTATGGACATTTTACACAGGATGCCATTATTCTGTCAGTCTTGTCTCCTGACTAGATCAGCCATTAAGGCTATGCATCAGGAAAACAAAAACATTAATTATAAGGAGACAAGAATATCAGGTCTAATTTTATTAGCTACCTTTTAATTAGATGCTGTTCGAGGCAAAGGTAAATTGTGTATCGCAGTTTGCTAGACAGTAAACATTTTATGGCCTAATTTGTGAAAGGTCAAGGTGGGGGAATGTGTTGTTGTCAAAAATGTCTTGAAAATGTCAAAGTGCCAATGGATCTTTTAAATCACAGGCATGGAACAGTAAAACTAGGCCACATAATTTCATACAATCTCATTATATGACCTGTGTGTGTAATGTTTATGCATCATGTAACACTATTATGGCAGACAAAAGGGAGCGGAAATTTCTTGCAATGCATCTGGATTTCATTGTGGGATTCACAACTTACACTTGGACAAATGAATATACTTTAATACTCTCATTGTTGCCTGATTTAAAAGTACATGAACTAAACAAATCATATTTAGACCAAATTTGATTTTGGCCTGAAATTTGATTTAGGAAGTAGAAGCAGCAGTGAAGATGAGCCCCCCCCCCCCTCTTCCCTTGTGGGCATTCCATAGTGAAAAACAGAAAGAGAAAAATAGGTAAAAAAGAGAGAAAAAGAATACATGAAACTAGGAGGCGTCATGGCGACAACTTGTCTTGAGTACCATGCCATACACCAATCTAGTGGTGGATTTCCACTGTAGTTAAAAACCACTTTTTATAAGCGGAAACATCCAAAACGACATTTCCATGAAAGGACACACCAACACCCCCACCCCAACCACACACACACACACACACACACACACACACACACACACACACACACACACACACACACACACACACACACACACACTCACACACCAACCATTTCAGCCGCAAGAGACGGGGCAGTACCTACAACATTGCTAGATCAAGGGAAAGATTCACATTTTGGCATTGCATGCTTACTCAAGCCAGCCTTAGCCAATGAGGGGCAGCCCTGATGATATCATGGAAAGAGACCTTAATGCCCACGAGGACTGTGGGAGGAAATCAGATTCATTTACTTAATTAAAAATGACAGGTAGGGTTTGGTTCCAGTGTAACAACAACAAAATAAGGGAACGGGGCCACAAACACAAACCAAACACACACACACACACACACACACAACTGCACTGTGGACTTGCTTACCTGTACCGTTTCCAACTGTTTGAAGAGTGGCATCAGGCCCCATAGTGTCAAAGTCATCTTTCATTTCATCTGCAGGGGTAAACAGAGAGAGAAAGAGAGAGAGAGAGAGAGAGAGAGAGAGAGAGAGAGAGAGGGGGGGGGTTGTCATTCGGTGTCAGAGCGTACCATCCAGCAGAGAGCTTTGCTTTACAATGACGCCTTCATACTAAGGTACAGAGCAATAAAAGGATGGCTGTGTTGCGCTGTGTGCCGGGTCCTTTGTTCAGAGGGGGTGGGCTGGGGTTGGAGGGGGGGTTCTTAATGAATGCTATCATCTGGACCAGACAGAGACTTATTTACCTTAAACATGACAACAAGCAGCAAAGGAGAAAAACAGCTACCCCCTCCACACATACACACACACACACACACATCCACATCTATGTGCAAACACACACTTTCTCACACACACTCTCACACACACACACACACACACACACACACACACACACACACACACACACACACAAACACACACACACACACACACACATACACACACACACACACAGCCACACACACAACAAGCCCCAGCTCCCTGAGCAAAACAGAGAGATTAATTGAAGACACACTGTCCACCTGAGCAATCAGAGGAGAGGAAAGCGGAAACATGCACAAAGGGCGCCGTTGTCATCCCCTCTCTCCTCGAGGCCAGGATGCTAGGAGGAGGAGGAAGAGGGGGATGACAGAAAAGAAGTAGAAGAAGAGGAGGAGGAAGAGAAGAGGAGAAAAAAAGAGTGAAGCCCCTTCCAGCAGCGTACTATGGTTCTAATTCGGCCCTGTTTCGGTACTGAATTGGCTTGAATGTGTTCCCGCCTCCCGTCAACTGGGTGGTTGTTCTACTACCGCGTGACCTTTTACAGTCCTCACCATCAATCAGCCTAATGCACGCTGTCTACGGCCAGCCAATGCAGTCGGTGCTGGCGTGGCGGACCGCAGCGTAGGTAAGACACATAAATAACTGCACGCAAGCTTGTCTGAAGCCCCAACCAGCTTCTGTAAACAGACTAGGAACATCTCCTGACGCCGGTGGAGGTCAGAGAATGAAGGGGAGGGTGTGTGGTTGGGGGGGGGGGTTACCGCGGATACTGTAGACAGAGATGCTACTGTTGGTCGGACAGAGGAAATTAACTTAGACGAGTCCTCCCTTTTCCGCTCTGTCTTTAGAAATTAAATCAAGGTATGCGAAGATGGGGACTCATAATAAATATGACTTTTGTGTCTGATCGTCCCTAGCTTACTCGTGATCCCTGCTATGAGTCACAAGAGTCCTGCGGTTGCAGCCGTGCTTCCCCTGAGCTTGCCATCACGCAGAATAGGAGCATTCTCCTCCACCGACAACGACTTCTTGAGTGCCGTTTGTCGGAGTAAAATAACTCCCTTATTATTTCACTAATCATAGAAATGATGTGCATTTTATGTGGAGTTTTGTAAGGCAATTTAATCAATGTACAAAGTGAGAAATGAGTTTGTTTTGTTTTTAAAGTCATGTAGAATGACACATGACACATATCAGCACTCATAAAATGTTTTTTTAAAAAGTTCTAATGATATTTAGCAAGAATGTTGATTGGCATTACTTGTGAAAGGAACACCATTTCACAGTGCAGAAAAATAAAATGATTCTGTTGCCATTTAAGTTTCATTTATGGAAAGCTATTTATTTAAATTTCTGGCAAAGGACGCAGGGGGGGAAAGACTGTTGTTTTCATGCTTCCTTAGAAACATTCCAATCATTAAGTGACGGCTTGTGGTAGCCCACTCTTGAAGAGAAAGCTGTTTCCCTTCTGCACCAAACAGATAAAACAGCACTAGCTTTAGAGAAGAAAACATGGGCTCACTTGGATTGGAAAAAAGTACAAACTTTCCCTTGACATGGAGCTTGACTGAAGAGAGAAACTTGCCAGCTAACTAGATTTTTATTTAGTGCATTTGTTCATTTGTATGAAATGAACAAATGGCCTCAAAGCAGCACCTCTAGACAGGACTCTTCCCCTGACTGAACTGCTCTCGTCACACATAAGTAAGAGGGAACGATTAAAAAGAAATAATTAAATGTACACTACGCAAAAATAAGAAATAAACACGGGGTGTGGATATAGTGGTTAAAGTGAAGTGGCAGTGTGAGCGCTGATGCTTCTCCGCTGTGCGGTTCGCTGAACGCTAATAAACCCAGCGCTCGCTCGCTCGCTCTCTCAGCCACTTTCTCCTGGTCAGTAAAATGGCAGACCAGACAAATTTACATTTCTTCTCCTTCTTCCCTCCTCCTCTTTCATTTGAGCACTCAAGGTAATCCTATTTCACCGGATAGTTTGGAGAGTGACTCAGGGAGATGAGCAGGGGAATTACCTACGGACTCTTTCTGCCTGCCTCTGAGACACTTCTCAACTGGAACTTAAATAAAGTTGAACAGTTCAGGTAGGAGGACAAGCCTCCAGTAGGAGGTAGGCTTAGACCACTAACACTTCTCCTTTCACTCTCTCTCTCACTCACTCATTCTCTCTCTCTCTCTCTCGCTGGCCTCCGTGAAGAGGGGGGAGTAAAAGAAAGACTCCCTTAACAGTGTTTTGGCCCCAGAGCCAAACTGTGTTGGTTGGAGAAAAGGGAGAGTTTTATTGTCTGAGAGGTTGGGGTGAGTTGACAGTCTGCTGTGTAAGCCTCTACCTGATAAATCAGAGCTGTGTGTGTGTGTGTGTGTGTGTGTGTGTGTGTGTGTGTGTGTGTGTGTGTGTGTGTGTGTGTGAGGTATGCACCTAAGGCAGGACACTGTTTGACTTTCTGCCCCAACCCTGGAGGTGTCCAGAATACCTTTCCCCCCGCCATAATTCCACCTATTTACTTAACGTCATTGATGCTGTTTATTTTGAAAACATTCCATTTTTTATGGCCGAGTTACCATTGGAACCGAGCGCAGTGAAAACAAGACGTCTCTCTATTCTTGTTATTTCTTTGAATATCCTTGAACAGTCTGGAGAAGAAAAAAAATGAGGGGAGAGTTAGTGTGTGTGTCTATGTGTGTGTGTGTGTCTATGTGTGTCTATGTGTGTGTGTGTGTGTGTGTGTGTGTCTACAGTATGTGTGTGTGTGTGTGTGTGTGTGTGTGTGTGTGGTGGTGGTGGTGGTGGTGGTGGGGTGGGGGGGTGGGGGGGGTCAATGGTAGGGAGGAATGCAGGTGATTTATTTAAAATATCTGTCAGTGATAATGATGTCATGGTTTCCAGCACAAGTTGTCCACACCATTGTGAGATGAAAGAATGTCAAGGACGACTCCAAACACACAGGAGTGAAGTGCGATTGTGGCGGAGCTGGCTGAAAAAGGAACCGTAAGGAGCTCTAACCGTGCTCCTGCGCTCAAGACAGGGATCCTGTCAAAAGGGAGCCCGAGACAAGGCAGGAGAGCAGAGAGAGAGAGAGAGAGAGAGAGAGAGAAAGAGAGAGAAAGAGAGAGAGAGTGAGAGAAAGAGAGAGAGAGGAGGCAAGGGCTTATCTCAGGGTAAAGCTATGTGCTGAGGTATCACTGTAGACAGTGAGGCACCAGGAGTGAGAGAGAGAGACAGAGAGAGAGAGAGATAGATAGAGAAAGAAACAGAGAGAGAGAGAAACTTGGTGCCCACACTAACTTGGGAAGACGATTCCCTGCATCTCTCTGGTGAACTTCACTTTGCACAGAAATATGGCAGACGTTTCGTCACATGGGTAACATTTTATCTCAGAGTTGCAACACGCTGGAATTACAGACATTAAGGCACCAAGACTGTTTTCCTCTATCAAATCAACCAGCAGTCTTAAAAAAAGAACACACACACAAAAAAAATTTATGATTTATAAAGCATTTCTCAAGGAGTGCATCTCTCTGCTGGACTCTATTTGTTTAGCAACTAAGGCAAATAAGACAATGCTTGTGTCTTATGGGGACTTAGTGTTAATGGCAACATCCTGTAAGCCAAGCTCCTTTCAATAAATGTGCATTTTTTTTTTTTGGAGCATATTAAATTTTTAGACTCCTGAAGCTCCCCCCTCCCTCTCCCTTTCAGCACACTGCACGGCTAGTTCATTAGCAGAAATGAATAGCTAACACCGCCTCATTTAAATAGGGTGTCTTACATGAGTTCTCTCCACACTCTGTTTCTGTCACACGGCTGCAAGAATCATTGACTCTTATTATACATGTAAATGGCTATCATAAAAATAAAAATTTCATTTAAGATTGTTAATGACTTTTTCGGCAGTCTGGCTTCCTTTAATGGTTATCCTCTGCCCCTAATTAAAAGTATTTATCTTTCAAGCATCCATGACTTGGCCCCTCTCACCAATGATGCTTGGAGAAAAAATGTACAGTAAGGCACCAAAAGTTGGGGGGGTTGGGTGGGAAGCGAGGCGGGGGTTGTGTCTCCTGGCTCATATTAACTTAATTACAAATGGAGGTGTCTGCAAGCTGGGTGATGTCAGGAACGCACAGTGCTTCCACCATCCGCCGCAGTCATAACTCTAAACGTGCGTAATTATCATTTTAGGTGTCTTTTATCCATCACGGAGCAGCGTGCCGACGCGTCTATCTGACATTAACCATCATGTCGCGTTGCTTGTGGCGTATCGCTATTGATGAATATAATTCGCTGTGATTTGTTCAATGAGGACTGCTTCCGCCTGAGCTGAGGGCTGATGCCTCGTTCTTTTCATGTGTGTGCTATAACACGAATAAGGCCACGGTACAGTGCGGTGTGTGTGTGTGTGTGTGTGTGTGTGTGTGTGTGTGTGTGTGGTGTGTGTGTTTTGGTGCAGGTCGCAGACTCGACTGCACACAGGCCTTTTCTCGGCCTAGCCGTCGCTTGCGTTCACCGTCACGGTTGAGGCTAACATCTCCCGACTCTGCCCTCTCCTGTCACATCGTCGTACGTCAGGGGCTAGCGCTGCGGTCGGCGCTCTCATAGTTGCACGCCGGACGGAGGGACAGACGGCGGGGCGTGGCGTGGCGTGGCGTGGCGGCGAGGGCCTGGTCATGATCTCATGACTGCTGAAACGCACCCGAAACGCCCTGGCCGCAACTCGGGGGACGAGGGAAGGGGCCATTGGGGATGACGTGATGGATTAGGGCAGAGAAAGAGGAGAGGAAAGAGGAGAGGAAAGAGGACAGAAAAGAGGAGAGGAAACAAGTGGCGGTGGTACAGGAGACGTGAAATAAACTCACCAGTACCATCGACTGAGGCTCGCAGCATGTCGCTTTCGTGCCAGACGTGGTCGACCCCGCTGTCCCTCATGTCGTCGTCGTCGTCGTCGGGCTTGGTCAGCAGGGTGTGGCCGGCCAGCGGGGACCCGGCCTCGTGGTTGGCCACGCTGATGGGACTGGCGGCGCCGTTCAGCAGGCCGTCCTCTTCGGACACCAGCAGCTTGTCGTCCTCCTCCGTCTCCGAACCGGTTTCTACCACGTTCTCATAGTTCAAGACTGCAGAGACAGAGAGAGAGAGAGAGAGAGAGAGAAAAACAGGTTAGTCCAGATACTCCAGATTGCTGCCCACCACTGATGCTCTCTCGGAACAGACGCCTGTCTTGGAAGCAATTCTAGGGGTCAAAGCCCCCCCCTGCTAGAGGTCGCGATGCCCACTCCTGTCACCCTGGGCGCTGGTTCAAGCGCAAGCCGGCCGCTCCAGAGGACAACCCCACCCCACCCCACCCTTCGGCCCATGCCATGGGACTCTAAACTTCCCCCGGTGTGCACCCAGCTGCCCCACAGACGTGCCAAAATAGTGCATCATTCTCCGCGCCCGCCACCGACCGCCACGGATGCCACTGGGCTGCACCTTTTTTTCGCGACGCAAACATCAAACGCATTCTGCTGGTGTCTGGGATTCTCTGGAGTTTTGACAATTACGCACGACCGCGCTTCAGGTCCAGATTTAGGAGTAGGCTGCGCCACTCGGAGTAATCACATTAACATTCATTCATTCTTTCCATCCATCCATTCATCGATTCATTCCAGGATCCATTCATTTGCTTATTTATACTTTCAATTTCATCAGATTCACGTTCACTTTCAAAGGGCATATGCTTCGACTTCGACATATGACTCGAACTGGCAGGAAATTATTCCCAGCTGGTTCACATATGACCGAAAAATAATTAAATAATATTTAAAAAAAACTTTAATCAGTCAGGTATGTGACACGACTTCGAACATGTCAAAGTCTCTTCTCTTTCTTTTTTAGCAGCGGCTCATTGTGTTTAGGTTGTTTTGTGAGGAGCTTAGGCGGAGGGGGAGGAGAAGAGAAAGAAAAAAAAAATGTCGCCCAGTCAAGACCCACATTAAAATAACTCACAAGTCGCAGCCTGTTTAATTCCGCGACACTTGGTCCCCGACACATGGCAGCTTGTCTTAAAATAGACAGCCTGTAAATAAGGTCTGTGAACTCAATTGAAGGTGGCTGCTTCTGAATTAGTCAGCCTGAGCATAGCACTGCAGGCCCGTGCACACACACACACACACACACACACACACACACACACACACACACACACACACACACACACACACACTCACGCAAGGCACATAAATTGTCCAATGGAGGAAGTCAAGTGCAGTATTACAAGAGTAAACATGTGGCATTAGCTCAAATGAAAGTAACATGGTATCACACAGAGACACAAATACAAGAGTCACAAGTGCTTCACACACCTCGAACCTGTGGCACAACAGGCACTTGTGCTGAAATATCTTGGGAAATAATCTTTTTTTTTCTCTTTTCTTGTTCTTCTTTTTTTTCTTATGTGGGCAGAGAAATCAGAGAAAACTAATAAATTTTCGGGTTCATTGTGAGCACTTGGTGGACACACTAAGGCTATTTCAAACAGTCAAATTTTGAGAGCCAAAAGCCAACCTCCAAATCCACAAGAAAGCGATTCATACCACTGTTTATGTTATACTAAGCTATACTTCAGTGCCTTGGATGCCTTGGTTGCTTGGTAATCCATCAATAACAGGAACCAAGGCAGTTTAGAACTATGCTCTGACTGGTTTTCCGGTTCCCTATTTTTTATTTATTTTTTAAATCTAAAAAAAAAAAATCACAGGATGAGAAAAAAATTAAGGGCTGTGGTATGGACAAAAAAGATTACACTGCGTATATCTGTTAATAACATGATCTTGCCGTAATCCACGGGTCTGCACTTGCCTAGCGAACAACTGCACAACAGGTGCAAATTAAAATGAAAACGGCTGCGGACGGCGGGCCAGAGGATTCCGCTGACCTGGTTTGAATACCAATTGACGAAGGAAACAAAACCTTTTCAGGAGGTGTGACCACAAGGGCTTAGGCAAGTTCAGACTGGGTAATGCCCTCGGAGTGGGTGGAGGGGAGACAAGGAGGGCCAGGGGAAAGTGAGACATTCAGGCTCGCTGTGTGGTCCATATATATACCTTGACCACAATTGGTGGCGTGCTTTTACCATTATCATTTTTTTTTTTCACTGCTGGCCTCCGTACTGCCCTCCCAACCCCACCCCCCAAACACACACACACACACACAGACAAACACACACACATCGACCCACCCGACCGACCCCCAATCCAGAGGTTTAACCATTTCTTAGCTGTGAGATCCCAGAGCCCCCTTTTTCTCCCTCAGCTTTCTATGGGTGTCCTCGCTAGGACCGGGGGTGGTAACAATGGGTCCAGGAGGCCTGGGAAGCTATCACCCCGCCTCCTGAAAACCCTGATCCGGGCACAGAAAGTGAATAAAGGCCCCTGGAGAAGTGAATGAAATTATCTAAGGCTGGACAGCTCTTAAAAGGCCTTTCTCACTGCACCCCCACAAAAAAAAAAAAAAAAAACATGCCTTCTAGCGCCTTTCTTTTTTACGCTGTGCTGCGTAGCGTTGTAGAGGGCCACATCCACAACCATGGGCCTTTCACTTCTGACTCCATATATTTAGAGGTGTGGGAAGAATGAGCAAAGACGAAAGGTGAAAGAAAGCGAGAGAGAACGAGAGAGAGAGAGAGAGAGAGAGAGGGGGAGGAAAAGGGTAGAATAACAAAGGAGCAAGTGGAAGATTAATAGAAACTGCTGGGATGTGAATATCTTGACACCACGAGGCACGGACAGGAGATGATCTCATGGCAGGGTCATTCGTGGAAAACATTTCTAACACTTCACCGCAAAGAAAAACAACAACAGCCAAAAAGATGAAAAGACAAAAACAAAAACAAAACAACAAATTCCTAACGTTATACAAGCGACCACGCTAAATGTAATACTGCAAACAAAGCTAATAAACAAAGGTGAACCACCTCATGGACATACTATAGTATGCTGACCACAGCTGTGCTATGTGCGAACTGCACCACTTGTTTGCCTAACAGGAAAAATACATGACTCAAGGCTTATTGGTGGCCGTGGTGAAGAAGTCTATCTGTTGGACGGTACTGCAGGGACTGCTGTTTTCTAACTGCTTCTAGCTGACGGGGGTGAGGTGTGTGAGTGCGTGTGTGTGTGTGTGTGTGTGTGTGTGTGTGGGTGGGTGGGAGGGGGGTGCCCTCCCACACAAAAGCGATACATTGTGCTGTTTGCTGTCAAGTCACACGGGCTGGGCCGAGTTGTCTCCAGTGTCCAGGCAAACGTGACTCTTCTCTCCCTGCCTGGCCTCATGACTCTGTCTCTCACTGTGTCTACTTCAAAATGCCTGAAGCGTTGATCAGGACAAATACAGAGTAACAGATTTGCTATCAGAGTGCTTATACTGTTGGAGGAGATGAAAGTTTTGATAAAACTGAAAAAAAAAAAAAAACTTTGTGTCTACAGAAAGAATAAAGAAAGACAGGAAGACGAAAAAGGGAACTTTGACAAGTTGTGCGCATGGCAGAGGAAGAAGACAAAAAAAAATATGTTGAGAAAGAGTGTATTGTTTCAGTGACAACTTTGACAGACGTTCCCCGTGAGCTGTAGGCTAGCAGCAGTATTGTGCTCCCAAACACAATAATTCTAACCTGCTCATGTCACAAGCCGCCACCATTCTCTTTCTGTGCTTCACCACTAATCAATCCATTGTGCTCCCGCGCCCGATGAAGGGACAAAAGAAACGATAATGTTTACTTCTCAGCCCAAGTTCACTTTTACATGACACTCTCCATTTTCCTCGCTCGTTGTCAGGGTGTCAGAGGCAACAAAGGCAATTATGTCTGACATCTTCTGACTGAAGCTACCTGTTTGATATTGCAGGGGCCCTTTCTCTGTTCGGCTTTTGATTTCAAGTAAATAAAAGGAACATCTCTCACTCGAATGTTACAGATAATTAAAATGACACTCATAATTGCTCGACTCTCTCAGTTAATGTTAGGCTTAGGCCTCGGTAACATAACCCATTCAAAAGCTACAGAAATTAGCCTGTCACTGGGAAGAATATACAGGCTGCTTGACAATAACATATATTGTATTGATTATGATGACTAGCACCTTCAAGCATGGCTGTATGCTTGAGTAGGGAACAGATTGTGACTCATGGTAATCAAAATCTGGGGCCTTTCATCCTCTCAGAGGCGAAGCAAACACAAATACACAAAAAAAAAGTAAGTATTGTTGTCCGACTAAGTAGATACCACTGTGTGTGCTAAGAAGAGTTATAGAGGCATTCTTTGGACCATCTAATGTTAATTATCACTCAATACTCCTGTATTCAGGGGTGAATGAGAAACTACTGGCCCCTTAAAGTATTATTTTGTTCTTACAAGAATGGACGCCATCACTCTCCACCACTTCCCTTTCTCCAGCAGTAAGAGCCTTTAAATACCAAGCCATTTGCATCTCTGGGAATATTTCTCCCTTTTTATCTTTTAGTTTTTCTCTAAGCATCTAACAAGACCAAATCAGACTCAGTGGACTCCGTCTGAATACAAACACAGAAATGAGGAAATATTGCGCTCACAAAACAATATGTCGTGTTAAAAAGCATCTGGCCATCTGCATTTAAATCACACAAGTAAATAGTGAAGATGAGGAAAGCTTTGAGGGGGAAAAAAGCCCATTACTTGGCTTGCTGAAGAACACAGCACCTTACAGAGGAGTGAAATAATTCTCTATGGCACTAAGGGGCATTAGCATACACATTTACACACAGAGTGCACTTTTAGATCTGTCTCTATGGATCTAGCTGCAACCCTACAGCATTCTGATCTGGCACAAATACACACACACACACATACCTTTCCTGACTGTGTAGCCAGCGAGGGTCTTTCCGAGCGGACCCTTCCAACGCGCCTGAGCCGACATCACTGCAGAGGAACGCAACCGTGCACCCGGGCTATCCATAACCTCCACCCAACCAGGAGCCATGGTGACTAAATGATTACACGTTCAGCAAAGGGCCCCGATAATAATAATAATAATAATAATCCCAACTCCACTCTGGAAGGAGACTACGCAAACACCACCTCTCTCTCTCTCTCTCTCTCTCTCTCTCTCTCTCTCTCACTCTTCCCCCTCTCTCTTTCTCTCCCTCTCTCCTTCTCTGTCTCCAGACTAAGTGTGTCCACGGGGCTCCTACCTACACCTCTGCTGAGTGTGGAGGTGCCACCAGTGAGGGGCGAGGTGGAGGCCGGGGGTGGGGATGGTGATGGGGACCGGGGGGTTAGGCTTGGCTTCAGGTGATGTGCCATTTCCTATCCCATCAAGGGCGGTAATGAGCGGGGACGTGAACCCTATTGGTGGATAACCGTTGGCTGTCCCCGTGAATATGAACCATGCAGATCACCTGAATGGCTGAGGGCACAGAGGGGGGTTGAGGGGGGTGATGTGTGTGTGTGAGGGAAGGTTGTTAAGGGTGTGTGTGAGGGGGGTGGGGGGGGGGGGTGGATAGCTTGTGGGGGAGGGGGTTAAAAAAGAAGCATTAAGGTGGAAATGAGGTCATAGCCTTGTGGCTACTCTCTGGAAGAGGTCTAACAATGACCTTTTAACTGTCATAATTTCCTTTCACAACAGTTTAAGGGCCCTGAATGGCTGTTCCATGAATAATGAGGCCTTTCTCAAGCGGAGTTCAGCCTCTCTTTTTAGTTGAAAATCTCCAGTGTGTGTGAAGGGACGAGCAACTAACAAAAAAAACATTCTATTTTTATTTTCCACGTTTTAATGTGTATCATTTTACATGAAGTTATGTGCGTGCTATTTTCTATACTTTTTGAGAGATATTTCACATTAACTGTTAAGTCCATCTCTGTTTTTTTTTTTTTTTTCGTTCCGATCTGTGGAACTCTGATCCTCTCCATCATATCTCCCGACGTGAGGAGAGAGGAGAGGTGCTAAGGACTGCAGGGGGATAATGGTGGCTGTGAGTTCTTGTTCAGTGTTATAGCACAACACGCGGAGGGGAGGGGACGGCAGGGGAGGGGAGTGGAGGGATAGGGAACGTGGAGCGGAGCGAGGGCCGGGCAGCGCTGCAGAGAAAAGGACAGTGGCAGAGCTCGAACAAAGGGGCCTAAAAAGAGAGGGGCAGCTTTGTTGGGGCAATGAATGGTGAAAACCCAGCGATGTGTAAACCAACCTAGGAGTGTCTGTGCACTCAGAAAAAGTGTGTGTGTGTGTGTGCTTGCGCAGAGTAAGCGTGTGTGTTTCTCAGAATGAGTGAGTGTGCCAGAGTGTGTGTGTGTGTGTGTGTGTGTCAGGAAGGGGGTGGTTATGTTCAATAATTTCTGCCATGAGGCACCTACGGTAGCCTGACTCTAATTGAATTAAACTCCCATTTATTTGCAGAGGCCGGAGCAACAGGCTGGAGGAAAGGAAAGAAAAAGCTTCAAGGTTTGCTCAATCCACCTTTCCTTGCCTGGGTGCAGACCCACCATCTGTGCTTACAAACACACACACATGCACACGCACACTCTCTCTCACACACACACACACACACACGTTCCTGCTCTCGACAAATGTTCTGGGCCCCCTCCTCCCAAACGCAGAAGCCAAAAAAAAAGAGAAAAAAAATTCAAGGCACACAAAAGCTCCCTAGGCTACCCCCAGGACTTGTGCAGGAGTAGAAAAAATGGGAAAGAGAGAACAAAATAGGGGGAAAATGGAGATAAAGAACAGAAAAAAATAAGACAAATAAGATCCTTTAAAGATCAACGTACAGGTGAGTATGTGTACCAGGGTTTCCTCCTGCTCTGACATCCGTCAGGCAAAGGAAAGGTTAAAATTAGAAAATTTAATTTATTTGATAATTTCCCAGAATAATTAGAGTTAATATGGGTTAATTAATATGCAAATCTCTCAGCAGATG
The DNA here is from genome assembly GCF_046254945.1 of Alosa pseudoharengus. Taxonomy (NCBI): domain Eukaryota; kingdom Metazoa; phylum Chordata; class Actinopteri; order Clupeiformes; family Clupeidae; genus Alosa; species Alosa pseudoharengus. Next base: position 20,222,485 of record NW_027468689.1, on the reverse strand, counting down.
TTCTGCAGAGAGGTCTAGCACGAGAAAACAGCCTCGACTTTCTCCTGCGCGATTTTGCCTGTCAGTTATTGGCTATAATTACTGTAACTAACCAAATACACACACACAAAAAAAACCTTTTCGCCGGATGAAACGCTTCCAGACTGTGTGCCGACCAAACTGGTACTTTGCTCACACAAAGACAGACAATTTCTCATTTTCAGCGACAGGGGAAAAAAAGACAGCTTCTTGGCTGCAATGAATCAATCAAGTACAACAGATGCCTAAAATATGCTCTCTTTTTTATTATATAAAATGTAGAAACACAAAGCGCTTAATGATCATTAAAATTATGATTCATGATGGTGGCACCTGAATTTTTTTTCTCAACTTTATTGACCATTGTGAACGTTGTTATTTTTAAACCAGTGCACCTTCCTGGATTATTTGTGAGTTTGTGTGTGGAACAGTGCTGACAGCAAAGAGGTGAAAATGGGGGATCAAAGTGAGTTTGAAATGGTGCTTTACTATCAAGAATCAGGTTGCTCATCAAATATTCATGTGCCTCCCAAAAACACCCAGCTGAGAGTGAGGCCTGCTCTCCTTTTAAAAAGGACTGACTTCAAACCCCTGTGTTGACTGAGAACACTTCTGCCTCCACTACGCAAATAAACACTACACACACACACGCACACGCACACACACACACAGACACATACACAAACACACACACACACAAATCAAAGTAATGTCACTTTTTGCCACGTCAAGTGAAATAACAAAAAAAGAGAAAAGCATCCTAGCGTTTTTTGTTTGTTTGTTTGCTTCCACATAATATGTACTATATCAGCTCCTCACAAATACATGAGTAGACATGATGTTTTACAGTGACCTGGGGAGCACGGGGAAGAACAACACTTAATCTAAAAAAATAACCTGTAATCAACATGTTTTGTTTTTAGAGGTAGCCTAATGATGATGTTATCGTAATCATATTTGACAAGATGTCCCAAATGTGCTACACGGGGAGAGGGGAGTGCTGAGGTGCCCTGTTCACTCATGCTGACGTAGGGCTCTCTGATATTCTTATCTGGCTGTTCAACATCCACTCGTTCACCACTATACTAATTCACTGGGCCACTGTCAACAACCCTGCCTGGCCTAGCCCAACTGAACCCAGTCGGGCCCAGGTAAGGGCAGAGTCCACCCCCACACCATCCCTCTTTACTGGGGGAGTCTGTGGCCCACTGCCATCCCTACACGCCTCGATCCAGAATAGCCCTCACTCCCTCCCTCCCCTCTCCCTCTGCTCCTAATGCTCTTATACACGCGCTCACTCTCATAGACAAGCACGCAGACACAGAAATACTGACACACACACACACACACACACACACACACACACACACACACACACACACACACACACTCACACTCACACACACACACACACACACACACACACACACACACACACACACACACACACACTCACACACACACACACACACACACACACACACACACACACACACTCACACACACACTCTCCCTCCCTCTCATTCTCGCTCTCATTTGCTCACTCACTGTCTTTCTATCTCTGCTTCTCTCAAACACTGGTTCTGGCTCTGTTAACACACACACACACACACACACACACACACACACACACACACACTTTCAGGTAAAGGAATCTGCTGACGGGGGCAGTACTGTGGCCTGTTGTTGGTTTGATGGCGGGGAGTGGCGGCGGGCGCCAAACTGATAGCCACAGCACAAGTGCTATCAGCTGTCTGTTTAATACCGGAGCCCGCTGGAGAGACTCTGGTATGGGGCACGGTACGGCACCACTCCCCATCACCCTTACTGCTCCACAGGCAGAGAGAGAGAGAGAGAGAGAGGGGGGGGGTGTAGAGGGATAGAGGGAGGGAGAGAAAACATTAGGGAAGGTAGGAAAAAAGGGAGCAGTAGAGAGAAATAAAGGGAGAGGTAGAAAAAAAGAGTGTGTGTGGTTGGGATGACAGAGAGAGAGAGACAGAGAGAGAGAGAGAGAGAGAGAGGAAGGCCTTGCACTCTGGATATAGCCACAGCTCTACCTTTATTTATTTAGACTTTCTCCTTTATCGCCCCACAGTTAACCAGGAGCCCAGTACAAATCGCTCAATCCACACACAGAGAAAATAAAACTGTAACTGAGATCCAGGATATAAGGGCTGGCCGTGTGTGTGTGTGTGTGTGTGTGTGTGTGTGTGTGTGTGTCTGTGTGTGTGTGTGTGTGTGTGTGTGTGTGTGTGTGTGTGTGTGTGTGTGTGTGTGTGCGCAGGGAAAGGGGAGGTATGCTTCAAGACACCTATCACATTTCTATCCATCAGGGACAGAGGAAGGTGCGTCATCAGGACTGTGATCTAAGCTGTCCAAGGCCATGCTCTTTTGGCAATAGATAGAGGGACTGGAGAGACTGAAGGTGTTTCTTTCTGACTCTCACTGGAAAAACACTCTTAAATGTCACACTAGTCCCCCCCCCCCCCCCCCAGCCACCAGAGCAAGATGACACACGGGACTAAGAAAAGGCTGGCAACATAGAAAACACGCTGTCATTTCAGAAAACTAAATAAAATATCACTCATCTCAACTGATGGGAGTTTAATAGGATTTCATTCCCCTGCACTAAAGGTGTTAATAATCTTGCCTAAACACTAGCCAAACATTGCAGTCTTTTTGGTGTGTGCAGAGGAAACCTGTGAGAAATTGCATGGATGAAAAAAAAAGTTAGTTTCCAAATGAGATTTTCGCCGCATGTGCACACACACAAAATAAATGTGCTTTTTAATGCAACACACTGAAGACACTCAATGGAGAAATCAGGAAATGCTACGTTGCTAAAGGGCCATATGCCCCATTTTAATAAAAAGGATTCCATAAAAATAAATTACTTGCACTAAGTATATGCAAATTCAAATGTAAGCAATCAGTGCAAAATTAATTTTGCCAGAACTGATTAAAAGCATTAATAAATCTATATACAGTATTGCTTCAATCTGATATAGTAAATTTATTACACTTCCTGTAAGATTAATTAGAATGCTACAATAACATATTGCCTTGCCAGGGCAGATTACTGTAGGATTTTTTGCTAATAAAGGCTAAGCAGAACCTGAGTTGCAATTAGTTCTTGTAACAAAGTCTTTTGATGGCCATTTCCTCTACACTGGGAAGAAGAATAAGATGAAATGCTAGACAAAAGGTAAGAGTCTCAGAGTTATTGGCCTCTTGTTCCTGCTCTCTCTCTCTCTCTCTCTCTCTCTCTCTCTCTCTCTCTCTCTCTCTCTGTGACAGAGTGTGAAAAAAGCGTATCCTATTAAAAACGGTGAAACCTGACACGATTTCCAATTCCCACAAATTCCCCTCCTCCTGTACCTTTCTGTGCTCGCCAAAACTATCAGGCAGACCCTGAGATAAGAGAAGACCTCAAAACAACAGTTTGATCTAGTCAAGGTTGTTTTGCATTCTTGTCCCGAACATCACTCCAGGGCTGTGTAGTGCTTAGGAAAAGGTTGAGAGGTTGAGAGGACTCAGGGAGTGCACCTGAGGCTTTAAACACAAGCTCTCTTGTCCTCTCCCCCACGATTGGAAAATAAAACACAAAACACACATGTGTCCTCCCATATTTTACAGCGCTTAAAGTATCCAGGGAAGCAAATGATTGTGTCAAAGTGAACAAACCATGGGAAGATCACTCTGAGAGCCAGTTAAGCATGAGGGAGGTTTAATTTGTTACCTTAAACGTCAAATTCTCTCCTAAAGACTTTCCTGGCAGCCAAAAGGATGGCAACGTTTAATTTATCACCC
>NW_027468689.1:20196157-20211157 GCF_046254945.1 Alosa pseudoharengus | reverse complement strand
ACAAAAGCACCTTTTTTCTTTTTTGCAATCACACATGCCTCCAGGGGCTAAAAATAAACAGATAAATAAAAGCAAGCATCAGCACAAACAAACAAACAGACACCTGCGCTGTGCGGTAAACACGCACGTGGATGGGGAAAGCTGTCTCCAATTAGACAAAGTAGTAATCTTGTTCTGACAGGGGGGATTATATTTTGTTCCTGGTGTGACTGGGGAAGCGATTTCATTTCCTGTAAAAAGCCCTCCCGACACTCCACAGCTACCTGACTCAGCTGCTCGGAGGACTCAAATTCAGTGTGAGATAACAGCTAATCATTTGTCACCCCGAGAAGCAATTCCCCACAATCGGTGAGGAGAGCACACCACTTTATTCCGAGTCCTCTGTCAGGCGCACGAGAAATTGCATTCTGCCGCTCCTAACCTCTGCTCCTCAGAGCAACCCCCCAACAACAGTTGACTTCATCAAAAAAGAACAAAAAATGTGAGGAGAAAAAAGAAGGGGACCCCCCCCCCCCCCCCAATATGCCAATCAGGAAGAGCCCACCCTGTGCTGCCCCGGATCCCAGAGAGAAGCCTCCCTGGATGCACTTGCAGACGCCTCACAGCTGTTTCCCCTCCCAGAATTCCTTGAGGTGTTCCACTATGTCGCACTTTTCTGCCATCTTAATCAGTCGGAGATGTTCCCAGTCGCACCGTTCCACTGCCTGCCGGGGAACATTCTTTTAGTTCCATCCAGTTCTAAAATGGTCCATGCTCTCCTCCTCCCAGGACAACCCAACACACACACACACACACACACACACACACACACACACACACACACACACACACACACACACACACACACACACACCGACACAAACACTATGACAATAGCTTGCTTTCATCACTCTCACCTTGCCCCTTTATGCTCCTTAAAGAACTTCTGTTGTCTTGGCAACAAGATAAAACAGACTATTTTTTGTTGTCGTTTTTTTAAGTGCAACAAAAACTTCCTTATTAGTAAATATCATTTAAGAACCCAGCAGGAGAGAAAAAATTACCTCACTATCAGTTCACAAGGTTTTTAATTTGTGTTACTGAACTTGGTCTGGGAAGGTAGCCACACTGCATTGGCTATACTTAATTACATTATAGACGGCACCAACTCCTCCACACAGACGACAGGAGAGAGAGAGAGAGAGAGAGAGAGAGAGAGAGAGAGCAAGAGCAGAGAAGACGACGACGAATGAAAAAAACAAATACAATATCGCCAGTGTGCAAAAGCACCTCTAACAAAGTAGCAAATTTAGTGATTTATTTGAAAAGGGGCCTCCTTTATTAGATTAGAAATGGCATATTAGTGCCAGTTTAAAAAGTCTAACCTCATAAGGAGTCGGTGAAACGGCAGCATCTGTATAACGGTGTTTGTGTTGATTTGCGTAAACACTCAGGCTGTGTGCTCCAGATAAGGCCTGAAGCACAGATACCGTACCGTACTGACTGACCTGTGGAGAGGCTGTGTGCTTTAGTGTACAGGAGAGAGAGAGAAAGAGAGAGAGAGAGAGAGAGAGAGAGAGGTGGGGAAAAGAGGTCATACGTGTGAAATGTCTTATCTTCTCTGACTAAAAAAGGAATGTGTGTATGTGTGACACTTCACCATGTCACACTTCTTCACAGTTACTAACAGCAACTAATATGAGCTGTTTCTGTCACAGGATAACTACAGAAGCACACACACACTGATTAAATGCAGTACATACTGAGTGTCTACGCATGGTACCAGCAAGGCAACTTACTTACAGGAGAAAGATGCTTCAATGAGACATCTGAACCCACTCACATACAAACAGAGACTTTAGATAGCCGCAGAATCTGCATCAAGGATGCAGAATGTTTTAACAAGGCTTCTAGAAAAGCAAAAATGCTTCTACAAAATCATCTATTTTAGAATATTGCTCTCTGTAACTTATTTATTTAACTCCTGCATGGGGAGAGCAGAAAGTGTCCACCCGTCTGAAATTTAAGCAGGTTGCACTGACGCAAATTCCCCGAGAGGAGTGTGATTTTCTCAGGTTTAACTAAATAATGTATGCATACTTTCACTTTGGCATGATGAAGCAATTTTAGCCTTTACAACCCACAAGTCCTCAGGAGGGGGGAAAAAGTCTTCCTGCATGGCTGAATAATTCAAACACTCAGGTGGAAATGCTCGGGATACTTTTCTCACACAAAGAGTTTAACCCAGAAACCAGAGGAAATATTTCCTCTCTAATAAGAGACTACTGGTCCATTAAAACAAGCAGGTTAAGCCAGATTATATCATATAACAAAGAAAGTCCTTACCAGTCCTGACATAAAGAAGAAAAAAATAGTATATACATATTTATTATATAAATATATGTGCATAGGTCTGGAATGTTTAAGGTTAGTGACCGAATATCAGCTAAAAAGGTGCAGCAAAGGAACTAGTGGCAAAAAAAGGCAAATGTGCTGAAATTGAAGGCGTTGTAATGGGAGAAGGTCACATTTGGTTACCTCGCAGGTCTGTCAGTCTGTCTTCAGATGCGCAGGGTAAAAATGGCATTCTTACTCAACAGCCCGCTGGCTGCCTGCCTGTCAGGTCTCAATAGGTGCCACGGGGGAATTCGCTCTCTCTCACACAAATCTGGAATGACACGCTCAGGATAACTCACCGCCACACCATTTTATGTGTGTGTGTGTGTGTGTGTGTGTGTGTGTGTGTGTGTGTGTGTGTGTGTGTGTGTGTGTGTGTGTTTGTTTGTGTGTGTTTGTGTACGTGTACATTTTCTTCTCTTTTTCTTCAGGTTACCCCAAGTAAAACAAAAGCCCAAAATACCTCATGTGGAAAACGAAAACAAAGAAATAATAAAATGAAGATATAAAAGAAGAAAATATAAACAGGGCAGAAGTATTGTCATCAAAGGAGTGTCTGCCACTTCAGAGTGCAGTGCAGTTTGACGAAGGACACCTTGTTGGTTGTGGGCTCTCAGAGGCCAAGATTCAAAGCCTTGGGGGACAATGACAATGACATCAGCCTATTAAGGCACAAGGCTGTCCGTCACACTCTCCACTACAGCCAAGTGCTGACCCACAGACCCTCGTGGCCTCTTCAACGAAAAGGCAAAAACGAAAACAAAAGAGAGACAGAAACACAAAAAAAAAACAAAGGCAAGAAAGAGAAAAAGACAGAAAGGAATAAAGAAAGACAAAAAGAAAGAAAGAAAGAAAGAAAGAAAGAACAAAGGAAAGAAAGGCTAGAGGACTGAGTGTTTCACCATGAAGTCACAGGCATGTGCGATTCTCTTCGTCCTACACCTTGAACTCAACACCCACCGCTCAATATTTCCTACCCTCGGTTGCCAAACAAAGAGAAGTATGTTGTCAGAATGTAATAAAAATCAATAAAACTGGAACCCCCCACCTGGGCGACGGCCCCGGTGTTAAGTTTTATACGTGTTGTAAGAGCACAGATCGGTTTCCAGGGGGGCCCTTCCTACGCTGGGCGCGGAGCGAGGCCGTGAGGCCACCGGGGAGGGCCTTGGAGCAGCCCTGCTCATCCCACAGAGTCTGTCCCGGCGCCAGCTCCTCTGCAGCGGAGTCAGGAAGGAGCGCACGCAGCGCGCCGCAACTGGACACCTCTCCCGCCGTGGAAAAAAAAAAAAAACACACACACACACACACACGCGCGCACGAGAAAAGAACAAAAAAAAAAAGAAAGAAAATAAAAGAAAAAAACACAGACCTGCTCTCGAACCAACCAACCCAACCACCACCTCCCATTCGTCTCTGTTTGACCTAACCACCACCTACTCAGCCTGGCATGTCAGGGCAAACTTCCTTCGAAAGTGTTAAAAAACTTCAGGAGTCCCGCGAGACGGGCCGTGTGCCTTGGCGCTGCGGAGGTTGCCTGGTTTTTACAGGCGCTTGCTAATTTAAGTGTCAGTTCCTCGCGCCCCCATCGTGAGCGAACCTTTCCACGGAGGCCTCCTCTTTTTTTTTTTCATAGGATACAGCCAGCTCTGGCAACACGTGGCCAAACAACATAAAACCCAATGTACTCTGCACTGTAAACTATCACATGTGTGACTCCCAAACCTGGGAATGTCAAAGGGCTCACCGCAAATTAAATGCTAATTGTTAGCGATGGCTAAACGCCATGGCTATCTGTGGATGAGCTTAGCGAATGTATTAAAGCGAGAATTCCTTTCACCTCCATCTTTCTCTGGCATTAATCTTAGCCTTGTTTTCGAGGGGGCCAAAGTGCCTTAAATGATATTGTGCAGGGTGTTGGGTCAGCAACTACTGGGCTCGCCACTTGTGCTTCATTCCTAGCATTCAATCTGTATTAGGCAGTCTTAGTGGGTGGGTTTAGCGGGCTGTTTTTTTCACGGGGTTTGGCTGAAGATAAGCCACATTTGCCGCCTAAGATTCCTGGTCCTGCCCACACACACACACACACACACACACACACACACACACACATCCACAGACACAAGCACACACACTCACTCACACACATACACAGGCCTCTTCTTGAGTGGACAGTGGGGTCATGGCTGCTAGCACAGATTCCATTCCGAGAATTTGAACTTAAACTAAGGGTGGAGCAGTGGCACCGTCAACTCCACAAAGCAAAACGGCCATGCTACATCATATTCTAAAAATAAATAAATAAATAAATAAATAAACCATCATATTAAAAAAAAACAAATCATCAGATTCTAAAAAAATAGCTTTGCGTATTTGATGATTCCTGTAAAGCTGTTTATCTTGTGGTGTTTAATTGCTGGTTAGCTGACAACAAAACAAATGTGTGAGATGTCAAAAAAAAGGTGAATGGTGAAATGGATGTGTGTATTTTCCCAGTTAACTAGAATCTTATTTGTATTAAGAGGCTCGGCTGAAATACATTTCCGCCAAGTGAATCGCATCCCATCCAAATCTGCATTCATTAAGCCTTCCCTAGCTTTTTATCAGCAGCAGAGGAGAGAGAGAGGGGTGAAAAAAGAGAAAAAAAGACAGATTCAAGCATGATTTCTAATTACATTCCCTAAAGGAGGGAGGCTCATGTTCTTCTCCATTGCTCCCTCTCTCCCTCATTCGCTTACTACGGGAGAGAGGGAACATTTTGAGGACAAGGGCAGGCATAAAAAAAAGAAAACATACCATGTGGATTCCTCCATGGAAAAGAGAGGGAGTTAAGATGAGGAAGAAGGGGAAGTGGAAGGAAACAAAAATGGCTACCATTTGCTGTTGGGTTTGAAAGGCCATAGAGAGAAGGCCCTTGATGATGACACCTCCTCTGAGGAAAAAGACGAGGGCCTTTATCAAACAGGGGTTGCTCGTGATAGCACTCAGGCCACGGAAGTGCCACTCATCGCCACTTAAAGCGCACTGCACTTCACCGCTTAAAAATAGACCCAAACTCGAGCTGCAAAGAAGAACTTATGGAAAAGAACAATGATTTAAAAAAGAGGGGGAAAAAATCAATCTGCAGCTCGTTGAGGCCACATCACAGTGAAACAGAGATCTATTTGAGTCATTAAGGGGTGGGGGGTGGGGGGGGGGCTGCTAAAATAGTGTTTGAGACTCCACAGAGAAGGAATTATGACGGAGCTAATAAATATCCAGCAGCTTATAAATATTTTAGCGTGGCTACTCCCTGTGCTTAATGTTCTGCACCACCCTAATTAAGCATGCATCTGATAGATGCCACAATGTAATGATGTACATCTAGCATGGAGGGAGAGAAGGAGACAGAGAGAGAGAGAGAGAGAGAGAGAGAGAGAGAGAGAGAGGAGGGTGGTGGAGCAGACAAAGTGGTGAGGTATAAATACTTAACTACAGTCAAATTATTATTATTATTTTTATTATTATTATTATTATTATTATTATTATTACTATTATTATCAATCATAGTTATTTAATTATGTAAAGGGTCACACACACACACACACACACACACACAGTTTTGGCATTGATTCACTGCTCACTGTCTTTCTCACTCTGACTTTACATCCCCGATTAAGTAGAACCACCTTTTCAGCAGTTAGTGCCTGTTTAAGGGGCTACTGTTATTTCAGTCCACCTATTTTGTAAATTTCCTGCTAAATTTTGCAGTAGTGAAACTGGTCGGTGTTCTCGGCCGTTCTGCTGATGAGGTCAAATTGGCCTGGAAGACTTGCTTTGCCAAGCACTATTTGAACTGTGATACAGTGCAGCTCAGGGCTACAGGGCTACGGGGCGAAGCCACACGGTCTGCACCGCGTTCCCACATCCACCCAGCTCTGCTGCTCTTCCACTTCACATGCACACAAAAAAAGGAAGTGTCAAACACAGCGACAGAATGAGCGCGCCGAGTGCAACACGTCTCGAGCACCTCAGTACACACCGTACTAATAGATGTAGTGGTCAACAGTTAATGAAACCAAATTAGCCTCCGTTGTTTTTATATATAAAAGGTGACAAATTCATACCATGTGACATTATCGACACCCTATAAACGGCCAAACAATCGTCATAAAGAGAGGAAGCTAAGAAGTCTTTTACCAGAATTTATGGTGCTGACATAAGAATAGAAACTCCAAATTATTTTGTACTCAGGGGGATGTTGAGAAGTGCGCGGAACTTTATTTGATTCTTCTGGGCTTCCCCTAATTTTAGGTCTGACTGGGTCAGAGGCAGTCCAGTAAGAATGCCTTTTCAATACTCCCGCTTCAGAACTATGCTCTTTTGTGTCCTGTGCGTGAGCAACCCACTTCATTTAAGGAGGAGGGTTGTACAGGAAGAACAACAACAACAATAGCAACGACAACAAAAGCAACAGTCTGAAGTCAAACTTTACAGCTCAATTATTTTTACATTTGATTCGTGTGCTAAACAGTTGCTTGATGTAGATTAATAAATGGAATTGTCAGTTTGGCAGAGTTCCATGCCTCTGACTAAATGTGTGTGAGTGTGTGTGTGTGTGTGTGTGTGTGTGAAGGGACAGTAGTCAGGCATGGTAGGGATCGTCTCAGGTATATGTGCACAGGGCTGATATAATTATCACAGCAGTGCATTCTGGTCAGGGCTAATGCCTCACGCGCCGAGGCAGAAGGGCTGCCTTCTCTCTGACAGCCTCTCCCTCTCTCTATTCTCTCTCTCTCACTCGCTCCCTCCTTTTTTTCTCTCTCCCTCTGCCTCCCTCCCTTCCACTCTTTCTCTTTCCGCCTCTCTCTCTCTCTCTCTCTCTCTCTCTTGCTCCAGCCCTCCCCCTCCCCTTCTCTCTCCCCCTCTCCCTACCTCTCAGTTCTTATTACAGTGCAAACACGGCTGCCAAGTGGCCGTGCAACAAGCCTAATGAGGACATTATTCTATTTACCTTAAGATAAGGTGAGTTGCCTGGCTAGATAAAGCTCAGATAATGGCTTGTTTGAAAAGCCAGGGTGCATGTAGGTACGCTGGCATTTGCAAGCAGTCACGGCAAAGCCCCAGGAATACGGAGGGGGCTTGTTAAAGTGCACTAGAAATACCCTTTCATCTGTAAAGAGTACTTCCCTACAGTCGAGCTTTATGCATTGGAGTGCAAAAAAAGAAAGGAGAAATGACATGCACCCCGCGTAGGGATGTTAGCCGATGATAGCTAAACTGTTGTTTTTTTATAGAGTGGGTAGGAGGCGGGGGCGGGAGGGGGCAACCGTGAGGAATATGCCTCGTATCGCCTGTGCACTATGCTAATTGCTAACTGATATTTTCCCAGGGGTGCCTGGGTGCTTGGCTGCGTAACGGTTGACCCACGGAGCTTCCCGGTGGAGGGGGAAAAGGTCGCGCGTGAGCCCTTTATTTTATCATCCCCGCTACATCGCTCCCCGGAGCTCTCTTCAGATTTAGAGCATCTCTCTATCGCCGCGCATCCTCAAATTTATCACCTATTGACCGCGGTCAGGGAGAAGGTCATAAATACACGGGTGAGGCTCGGAAGGACGGACAGAGGGATGGACGGACATACAACACCCACGGCCCGGCGTGGCTCAATAGGAGAGCTGCCACCGCAGCTCAGCAGAAGAGAAACAAAAGAGGAATACACAGTCAAAAGAAGAGACAGAGAGAGACAGAGAGAGAGAGAGAGAGAGAGAGAGAGAGAGAAGTAGACAGAGGAAGGGAGACAGGAAAGAAAAAAGGGGTATCCGCGGCTGTCAATTTTGCGTATTTACACTTCCTGATTCAACAAAAAAAAGCCCTATTTTTGTCCCCCGGTGGCACCTATAGTGTGGCAGATGTGCGTCTCCTGCATGTGACCTGAGCGTGGCCCGAAGCGCTCACTCTCTCTCGCGCGCACTCACTCTCTCTCGCTGCCTCCCTGCCTGGCTGGCTGGGTAATTTCTCGCTCACATTCCCCCCGTCGATCGCAGGAAGCCCTTCTGAGGGTGAGAGAAACTGACAGGCCCCTTACTCTCCAGGGCAGAACTTTCCAGTCAAGTGCATCAGCGGCCTGAAAATCGCTTATGAATAGTCATTAGGCCTTCATTACAAACCCCTCACAACCCCGTTCATCCTGAGCAACCAAATGCCTTTTGTCATCTTCACAAGGTGCATCATTTAATTGCCAATTGATTTTTTTTTTCTCCCGTCTATATGACAACATGTCACATAGCAAAATGCAGCCTCCTTCATCCCCCCAAGGGGGAGAGTGGAGCCTCTGCTTCTTAGCTCACCGTGAATGTTTTTCACAAGCAGACCTGGGCAAGCTTAAGAGCTCCGACACAATATTCATAATTAATGCTAAATCATAAAGGACAAATATGAGAGATCATTTGCACGTGGTCACAGGCTTTAAAGGTTTATAATGCATTATTTATTCATCGCCATTATCACTAGCGTTATTCTCATTATTATCGTCGTAACCTGGGTTATTGTATCGGCGGTTTGGGGAGTGGAGAGGACAAGCGTGGAGAAACATGGAGACCTACAGATATGTCTGCTCTGTGAGGAAATGCACACAGGGAATGTCAATTACATGAACAGCTGCGGTGTACCTTTGAGCTTTGCACCGAATGTAGGACAACTGCCCTGATCGCAATGGAGTGAAGCCATCACATGTCGCCTGGGCTACATTTTTGTGACAGGTGAACAGGCAGCAATTTCTCTTGTAGACATGCCTCTCTCTCTCTCTCTCTCTCTCTCTCTCTCTCTCTCTCTCTCTCTCTCTCTCTCTCTCTCTCTAACACACTCAGCCCTGTCTGACACTTCTCATGTTCAAGCTGAACAACCACTGAGTCTGTTATAAAAAAAAAACAGAACATGGGGGGAGGAGGAGGGGACAAATGAAAAACAAACAAAAAAATACGGTGCTATGTCAGTTCCTGCACTCATCCAACGTGGCTAAGAGGGCAAACAAATATAAATAAATAACATAAAAAAACTGCTTTCTCAATTCACATTCTTCCTCACTGATCCACCCCCCTCCCCCTCCCACCCACCACCCCCATATCTGTCTGCATTTGTGTGCTAAAGAATACGACTGCAGCTGCCATTGTAGTCGCACATCCGAATCAACAAGGTTATCAGTCAGGTGCACCTCTCTGGGCCCCCCTGTCTCACGTCTCCTGGGGGACTGACTGGCGCATTGTGCCCGGGCTACAGAAAATCTAAAGAGGGGTCTGGGGAAAATAAATAAGCACGCAGGCACATTACATTATACACCTGCTTATTTACCAAACAATTTGGTGTGCTTGTGTTGGTGTGTGTGTGTGTGTGTGTGTGTGTGTGCGTGTCTCGAGCCCTGTGCTCGTTCTCTATCCTTCAAACAGGGGTAAATCAGCGCAGTCGCCCCACAACCCTCCACCCACCCCCCACCCCCCTTGACACAAAATGCTGTGCGATTATCGAGTCGGTACAGCCGTAACAAGCTGAATAATGAGGGAATTTCAGAAATGCACAAGCGCCATTATACCCCAACAATAAGAGCTCGAAGTGAGTAAACCGGCGCGGGGCAGAAGGTAGGCGGGGGGAATATAATGAGGGCAGTGTTGGAGTAATGTACTCGCCATTGTCAGGGCTCTGTAAATGCCCATTTCTTCACATACACAGGGCCAGCATTAAGCCTGCATTTCGGAGCATTTCTCCCCTCTCTTTCTCGCTCTTTCTTTCTATCTCCCCTCTTTCAGATTGTAAGAATGGCAACGTGGCATCTCTCTCTCTCTCTCTCTCTCTCTCTCTCTCTCTCTCTCTCTCTCTCTCTCTGTTCCTCGTGGGCTGAAGTGGCGATGAGCCCCTGCGTCTTGAAAGCAAACATTAAAAACGTAAGACGTGCTCGCAGGTGCAGCCGTCTTTTTGGCACGCGGGTGCTAATTACATATTTTCCCCGCCGCGTGACAATTAAGGTCACGGGAATAATTGCAGGTTTTTTTAATCCCACTGTTAACGGGGAGTGACAAGGGGGAGTGGTCCATCAGGCCTGGTTGTCTAGAGTTCTCTATCTCTCTCTCTCTCTCTTTCTCTCTTTCTGTCTGTCTCCACGTTCTTGTTAAGGTTTGGCCCAAGTGCACTATATGATTTAACCGTCAACACTGTCCCACCCCACTGCACGAGGTTAAAGAAACAGAAGTTATTTACAAACGGGCTCCTTCCGATCAGTCACACGGTGTTTAGTCCCCTCCTCCCCCTGCATCAAGTGCACTAAAATATGTGCTCGTGTGATGCTAAAATAATGCTAGGTAATTCACAAATCATTTCTTTGGCCGGCACAGTCGTATATCATTGGCACATGTTTCGCAGAGTGTGTTTCAGCTCCCATCGTCTGAAGGGGGCAATTTCTGAATAGGCACATACATCACGCGAAGTGCCAAATCATTGTCTGTTTTTATTAATAAGGCCAAAATATTGCTGTTGGACAAGGCCAGCAGAAGTGCCGTGGTCTGCACTTTTCTGAAAACACGTCTGTTATTGCAACACTCTGCAGGTGCAGGACTTTAACAGTCCATTCTGTTGGGCAGCCTCGCGGACACTCATAAAGTCTACGCGTCAGCCTACCAGCCGTCAACCCCCCCCCCCACACACACACACACACACACGCACACACACACACACACACCCCACCCCACCCCCCTCTCAGAGGGCCTAGTCCGTCGAGATGAGCATCTAGAAGGAACGTGGCATATTTTACTTTTTGGGAAGGGTTTTGTGTCGTTTCATTTCTCGTTCGTTTTGCTTTTGCAGTGGTGTGCTTGGTTTGGGCCAGAGCCATCCAGGTGCTTGTCATTTTCCGGCGAGGATCCAGAACCCCATTTAGGGCCACAGAGATTTAAGGATGAGCAACTCTTAGCTATGACAGCCTCAGGCTCACAGACAGGAGACGGATGACTGGACATTCATTTAGCACAACCTCTGCCATTCCTCACAGCAAAAGCAGAAACCAAAATAATGACTATAAAATTACACATACGCAGACACATACAGTATCTATCTGCCTATATATACTGTATAAAGGGGTGAACAGTGATGGAAGCGAAAGAGAGGTCCAATTCCATGCACTTTGTTTAAGTATCTCTTCCATTTGTGGATGCTAATCTTTGCAGTTCTCTCTTTTTTTTTTACAAGCAGTTAATATTGATTGTCGCAGAGGACAGGAGGAGATTCAATCACAATAACAGCATTCCATTATAAAGCCCACCATCTCCCATCTCACGTCTAGCCTGCGTGCTTCCACACCGTCTCGCGGAATATTATCAAATTGATACTGACTTAAATTGATCGGGATAATGAAGGCCTGCACCTTGAAGAATAATGACCACTTATTATAATTACCATCACAATTATCAAGGTCGCCATACATAACGACGCCTGCCATGTTTGCGCTCTCCCTATGCTGAGGAACGGACACACACACACACACACACACACACACACACACACATGGGGATATATAATAAAACTTGCATTGTTGCATTACACACTTCTGAGGATGTGACAGACACGGACCATGTTTGGCCCAGATCAGTCACAGAGCCCACAGCACTCACCGGCACCACAGGATGCTCTGAGACATATGACATGGTGAACCGCCCTCTCTTGAATAGACATACACCACGTTTGATTTATTCTGAAGAATATAACTGCAGAGAGGAGGCCGACGGGGACTTGCATAGATTACTTTTTTTCCCCCTCCCTTCCATTTTATGTTGTTTTGTCCAACATCCCTCTCTACCCTCCCTAACAACCCACCACCCCACACTACACACACACACACACACACACACACACTCCCCACTCATAACTGTCCTTCATCCTGGCTCCCCTCCCTTCTCTGGGACCCCTGATGCATGTCAACTCGCAGTCAAAATTGGGATGACAATTCCAAGCGAGGCGCCCGTCACTCAGAGCTCTCCAGCTTGTCCACTTTTGGCAGACGGTCTGGGGAGCATTCCTTTTTTTTTTTTTTCTCGTTTACCTCATGAATTCAAATAACTTGTGCACACGCTTGAAAACCTGCGACTAAAAGGGATGTGTTCCCAGCTCGCCGAGATTGTACATACTACAGCGGCCGGGGGAGAACGCAGAAGTGAAACATTTGGATTCTTTTATTCTCTCTATCTGTCTCTCTCTCTCGCCATCGTTCTAATGAGCAACATTACAGACAAGGAATTGGCTTGGTGGAGGGAGAAAAAAATGTCACTGAGGAGAGTGAGCAAGAGAGAGAGAGAGACAGAGAGAGAGGGAGAGAGAGAGACCATTGGCTCCCTCCTCGGCCACTGGAAAATGCCCCCACTATCTCTTTTCAAGATCAGGCCGGCATCAAACAATGCTGTAGTGGGTTTCCTTTCACACACTGGGCGCTGCAATAAATGCTGGGTCTTTGTTTCGAGAGCCGGCCAGCAGAAGGATGACCTCAGCTTCAAAAACAATAAAGGGGCTGTAGTTCTCCCTCCTGGGGGCTGTTGGGCTAACTTTGTTTCTGTTGACTTCAATTTCAGACGGAATAGAGGGAGAGGGAGAGTGAAAGAGAGAGAGAGAGAGAGAGAAAGGGGTGGGTGGGAGGGAAAGTACAGACCAGAAATGGATTTAAACTTATTAATCAGTCATGCTGGACGATTACGTCAGGCTCTTTTTTTGTCTGAGTGTCACTGTGAAGGAGGAAGCTGCAATTCATGCTTTATTTTATTTTATTTGTCTAAGTGACCAGCCATTTGCCAAAGGTGAGGTCCTGGAACATCCAAACGAGATTAACACACAAACAGAGGGGGGGGAGAGGGTATGATGACAAAACAGAGTAGGTGGAAACCCACCCTGAAAAGATGTAAACTGTACGGACAGTTCCAAGGCCATGAGTTATTCTGTGTAAAAACAAACAAACAAAAAAGACGGGAAAAATAACAAAGAAAAAAATTCAATTAACTTTCTTGCTCCACATAGCTTTTTGTGTTTCCGTGGCAATGATCAAAGCATTGTTAGGATTTACAACTACTTATCCCAAATGAAAGAGCCACTAGTCTCGCAGTGTTTATGATCAAAACAGCAGCGGCAGAAAAAAGCAAAACAAAACAAACAAACGGGGGAAAAAGAGACAGAAATGGAGGAGAAGGAGGAGGAAGAGGAGGAAGCGCTCATTTAGCGGTGGTCTCTAGGGTGTTACCTTGAATGTGCCACACACCCAGTGGCAGGGGATTTCTCTCTCTCTCTCTCTCTCTCTCTCTCTCTCTATCTATCTCTCTCTCTCTCTCTCTCTCTCGGTATGTTTGGATCAACTCCTCCTCACTGCCAAACGTATACTTTAATTTAGAGATGCCACACAGAAGGTCAAGCATCATTTGATGCAGTGTTTCTGTGTGGTGTGTGTGTGTGTGTGTGTCAGTATGTGTGTGTGTGTGAGAGAGAAAGAAAGAGGAGAGAGAGAGAAAGAGAGAAAGAGAGAGAGAGAGGGACTGTGTAGGGGGATGTGTGTCTGTGTGCTTTCCAGAAAATGTGTGGCATATGATTGTGTGTGTGTGCTGTGTGTCGGAATACATGTAGTATGTGTGTGTCTTTGTATTGAATTTTATTAGTGTGCGCTTCACTGCAAACCTGAGTGTGTGTGTGTGTGTGTGTGTGGGGGGGGGAGGGGGGGGGGTGACTAAATGTCTGTGTGTGTGCATGTGTCTGTGTGTGTGTGTGGGAGGGTGTGTAATGGAGCCAGTGGGATGTGTCTTGTGCAAGGTAGCCCAGTGACCGTCAAAGGCATTGCAGGAGTCATGTGAATGTGACCACAAAGGCCAAAGGAAATGTGCGGTGAGCGGAAGACAAAAACGTTAAAGGCCTCTGAGGGAATGAGCAGCGCATGAATACACCAGTGTGTAGGTGGCTAAACTGAGTGACTGTGTGCGTTTGTGTCTGAGTGTGTGTGTGTGTGTGTGTGTGTGTGTGTGTGTGTGTGTGTGTGTGTGTGAGTGAATGAGTAAGATAAAAATGGAGAAAGATTGAGTTAGAGAAAGCAAGTGAGGGTCTGTGATTATGCATTACTGTGGTATCAGTAGTTATGTGTGAGTGTGTGTATGTGTGTGTGTATGTGTGTGTGTGGAGTGAGATGGAGGGGTGCACCCTGAACTACTAAGAGGATCAAATATCTAAGCACAACAAAGGCTGTGTCACAGGGGCGCTGGAGTCACAAGCCTCCCTCGCCCTCTCGCTCCCTCCCCCCACCACTGAACAGATAGCCCCCGAACTTCCAGTCTGGTTTCCACGACAGCCATGCCACAAAGAGGGACGGTACACACACATTAAAACAGAACAAAACCAGGGGGACAGATGCATGGATTGTTATGCAGAGTTCCTTCCTTCTGCCACTCTTGTTCTTGCTCTTTCTCTTTCTCTCTCTCTCTCTCTCTCTCTCTCTCTCTCTCTCTCTCTCTCTCTTGCTCTCTCTTTTTCTCTTTGCTGTTGCCTTGATTCAGTAATTCAGAAAAGGAACAGGAAGAGAAAATCACAGCCTACAGCTATCAGTAAATGATAACAAAAGAACAACCTGTCTGTCTAAATCGGGAC
>NW_027468689.1:20191157-20193657 GCF_046254945.1 Alosa pseudoharengus | reverse complement strand
GCAACAGCTGTCCCACTTCAATCAGCAACACCACCATACCAGAGGAACAGCGAAAAAAAAAGAGTGAGAGAAAGAAAGAAAGTGAAGGAATGAGAGCAAGAGAGCGAGAGAGCGAGAGAGAGAGAGCAGGGAAGAGTGTGTGCTACAGATGTAATGGCTAGGTTCCTCTGTTGAAACCCAGCAGTGAGCTCCACTCTACAGGTTTCTTTTATTGAAACCCATGAAGCATGCCAGTGACAAGCCCTTTCAAAGGCTCCGCTTCACTCCTTGCTAACACTGCACTCTCGAAAATACCTCTCTCTGTGTCATGCTCGAAAATACCCCCTACCCGGGGCAGATCTTATGATGGAGGTGTATTTCTGTAGGTATGTGAGGTCATCACTTAACCTCCTACCCCCACCCCTGAACTTCTGCCCCCCCCCCCCCCAACCTTCCCCCTAGAGCTACACAGATACACATAAACAGGAAAGAAAAAAGGGGGCGGGTCGCGGGGGCAATAAACATAACTCTTATTTATGATGTTCAATTTGCCCCCACGACTCAGCAATTCATTTTCATGATCAATTACGAAACCTTCAGGCCTCAGTAATACGTTTTCTTCTGACTGCGGCATGCGCTAAGATCTGCCATGTTTTCTCGTCGCTTACCTCGCTTTCCACCGGGGGGAATGTCTTCACTCAACGTGCTCGTGTTTATTTCAGCTGCTGTTGTTTACTTGTGTATTTCATTTCCCTGAAGAGCAGGGAGCAAGGCAACTACACCTACGCATAAATATGTTACTACAACAAGGTAGTGTGTGCTCCGAGATTTAAAAAAGAGCGCTTCACAAGTCAACGTGATGAAGGGAAAAAGAAAAACTAAGTGAGTGTGTGAGGGTGTAATTTTGAGGATTGTGGAGCGTTTCATTTGAACGGCACGCCAATTTGTACTAGTAACTCGAACTGGTGGAGATGCAGTTGATGAAAGTGATTACCAGGTGCCTCAGCAGACTTTGACATCAAAGGTGAGAGAAATTTTAGACCGGTGCGTCTCGTCGGCGCAAACAGCCTACCCGCCGAGGCAATGGGGGATATTCAAATGACAAAAGCGTCGGCGCTTCTCTCGATATTTTTTTCCGCTTCTTTCTCGTAACAGGTTAGATTTAGTAAATCATTACATGCTTCTCTGGGGAATGCTTCCTGCATTCTAAACTGCAGGTCTGAACTATTCTTTGCTCATGGACAGGAAAATTCATTTCAATATATTTACCTCTATGAATACATTTTTGTGTGTATGTGTGTGTGTGTGTGTGTGTGTGTGTGTGTGTGTGTGTGTGTGTGTGTGTGTGTGTGTGTGTGTGTGTGTGTGTGTGTGTGTGTGTGAGGGAAAGAAAATAATAAAGAATCAGAGAGGCTATGTTGGAGGAAGCATACCAAGCTGCTTGGTGGTAGTTGGAGGCTCCACAGAACATTAGAAAGGAAATTGCACTCAGCGGGATGAAAAATCATTGTGTTACCCCAGGTGAAAAATATTGTTGCTTTGCTAAAAAGTGCATGCAAGGCAAGCCACATTATTAGAATCTTTAAATATTAATTCTTCTGCTGGGTAGTAAAGATGATCGAGTCGCAGTGTCAACTCCTTTATTTTTCTTCCCTGAGCCACAGGAGTTCTTTCTTTCAAGAAAACCGCTCTCCTGTGCTGGTCGGCACAGCGGCTGAAAACAATCATAGCAAACAGCTAAATGTGGAGCAGAATGCAGCCAAGCTAACAGGTCTCTGCCGGACGAGAGACAGACGTGGGCCAGATCGTAGAGAGATTTGGTGTCTCATTTCCTTACAGTTTGATAGATTTTGATACACTGCATTTCTCCATTTAAAACAATATCATTGCTGTTAAGGGAACTACTGTGCAGAGACAGTGCACTGTTGGTATTCACATGTCAACATTTAATAAAGGTTGGATTTAACCACAAGGCTTATTTTCTTTCCCACTTGTCCAACAAGTGTAGGCTTATTTTTTCAATATCAATCTCTTATCAATCTTTTACATCGCCTTTTTAATACCAACCCATGACAAACGATCCCGGCAAGCCCTCAATATCTCAATTTACAAAAACTCTAAAGGCAAATTAAAATTGATTTCCGACCATACTCCTGTCGATACTTCCAGGTACCATTCAATATGTTCAGCGCAACAGCATGCTTACGTCGTACCTTTCTTTTTGAAAATGACAATATCAGATAATTAATAAGAATGGAGTGCATGGCCTCCTCTTCAGTCTCCGAGGACATGCTCCTGAAAATGATTCAAGGCCCTTTCTTCTCTCGGAGGAAATACAAAGTGTGCGGATTTAGAGGTTTTGGGAGACAAATCAGAGGGTTCTTGCTGGAGGATCCCCTCTTGGCTTTCAGGTGAAAAGCAGCGAAGCTCCAAGCTTTTCTCCCCTCCCCTGTTTGTCAGAGACGATTCAAAGCCACGGGCTTCAGGGAGGGAATTAAGTGAGTAAGACCTGAAACTCACT
>NW_027468689.1:20178657-20186157 GCF_046254945.1 Alosa pseudoharengus | reverse complement strand
CCCTCCCCTGTTACACCTCCCAAACACTTGCCCCCCACCCCACCCCACCCCACCCCACCCCAACCCCCCAATCACAAAAAAATATGTTATCAGAAGATACAGCCCCCACCCCTCCCCTTCACTTTATTTCATTTGTGAATTACAAGAAAGATGCTATTATATATTATTAATTTCTGTTCCCCCCCCCCCTCTCTTTCTCTCTTCTGCTGGCTCTGGCAGTGGTGGTGAGCGGGCGGCGGATGTCGGGTGCGGTGTAATTATGTTCTAGCCGGGCAGCCATCCGTTTCCTTTCAAAAATTTACAGGATTCTTAATCACACTGCTCATTTGGGTGCGCAGTGGCGAGGACGCGGCTACACAAACAGGGCACGTCTGTTTGCTGAAGAACACCTGCTTAGCATTGATAGCAGATGTCAGTCAGTGAACAGAACAACAAAATGGAGGCGAAATGGAATTAAAAATGCAAGCATCACCAACTTCTTATTATTTAGTTACTCCAAAAAATGAACTGCCATAAATGGTGTCTGGCGTACAACAAGGAAAACGCCGGCAAACTAAGAATGGTAATTGTGCTTCGGCTTACCCCCCCTCCCTCCCTCATCCCCAGCCCCCTCACCTTCTCCAATTCCCCCTTTCTCCCCTCTCCCCCTAAACACACACACACACACACACATACACACAGTACACACACACATTAGTGTCTTCCACCTGCAATGATATGAGAATAGCCAGCATCACAGACATGATAGGATTTGACTGAAATGTTCAGCTTCTTTCCTCTCCTTTCTGGAAAAAAACATCCATATCCCTTACGTTTCTAGGCTTTTGCATCAGTTTTTACTGCATAATTCATTTGCATTATAGCAGGGCCTGGTAATTAAATTTTGCCTTGGATGCGGTTGTATTTAAATGAAATGTGAATATTTTAGTGGGGGAAATGCAGAATGCCGTTAATCTAGTTTCCTCCACTTTATAAATGGATGACTATGGGCGAGCTTAGAAAGACTTTATTGTTCTTGCCAGGCCTGCTAAATGGTTACTTCTCAAGAATAATTCTTTTGAGTCAACAGCTGCATTGACAATCATGTTTGTCTACATCCTGTGTGTGTGTTTGTTTGTTTGTTTGTTTCCTCAGTTTTCTTTTCCTTCTCCCTTCTCTTATTTAAAATACCAGAGTGGACAGCTTTTGTAAGATAATGTGTCTTCAGAGGACCTAGTGGCTCACAGGTACACACACACACACACACACACACACACACACACACACACGATAATATGAAACACTGCACCTTTAAACTCAAGCTTGCCTGGAGATGTAATAAAATTGACATATTGATTCCTCTGGATTTACGAATGCCTGTTTCATAAACTCCATTTCCAAAGCTTAGGCCTCTTTAGAGCACTGTCATTTTTCCCCCAAATGGATCAATTATGTGCCCACGTAATCCTGTTACCTGTGAAAGGCACGCATACTTCTCCCATTTGCGGCGGTTCCCAGGCGGACAGACTCACATTATGTGCACATAAACAAACCAGAGGTTTTCTCTGATATTAGGAATTGTTTTCTCTCTGTATCCTGCACACAGTGCACCGACTCTCTAAGGATTTATAAGAACTGTAAGCATATACATGCATCTTCATGTGTGTGTGTGTGTGTGTGTGTGTGTGTGTGTGTGTGTGTGTGTGTGTGTGTACACTGTTTCAAAAAAACAGGGTCAGTTCCTCTAACAATATATTACACAAATCTGGTTGATCATGATGTATTTACCAATATTACCTATTACATAACACTTCAAAACATCCCACAAAGCTTGTGGCCTACACTGCAAATGTACTCTTCAATATATTCCCCACTCTCTCGGCTTGTGCTCCTGTGTGCCTTAGGTAGGTAGGCAGCATAAATGATATCTCTATCTGGAGATATACACAGTGCTTATGGGCGCTTCGTCCATATCAGATCCAACAAAGGGCCGAGGAAGCAGAGGCCAAGTTGTAAACGCTGGAGCACATTACACTGGTGTCAGGCAGAAATGAAATGTATCAGCTCAGACAGAGGCACACTAGTGTACCGCAGCAGATATATCGAGCCACTACAAATCTGCTTTGCTATCTCACATTCCTACAAAAAGGGGAGAGGGAAATGAGGGGGGGGGGGTACAAAGAAAGAGAGGGGGAGAAAGATAGGGAGAGGGAGAGATGGAGAAAAGGAGAGAGAGAGAGAGGGGGGAGAGAGAAAGGGAGAGAAAACAGTCCTCGATCTTATTTTCCACACTCCACCAGTCAACAAGCAGCTCAGTTACAGCACACTTGCACCGAACAATCTGTCTGGAGAAGGTTCACCAAATTCTGAAATACCTTGTCAGCCACTGCCTGACCTGTTCACCAGAGTGACTCTGAAAATAATACAATGAAATAATAATGAGAGATAGGCTGGGAAAAGAGAGAGTGAGAGAGAGAGAGAGGGAGAGAGAGAAAGAGAGGTGTGATAGAGAGACAGGGAGGCAGAGAAAGGGGGGAGAGAGAGAGTTAAAGGCAAGGAGAGGAGGGGAGGCATGTGTATATAAAAGAAGCCACCTCTCTCTCTCTCTCTCTCTCTCTCTCTCTCTCTCTCTCTCTCTCCTCTCTCTGTCTCTCTCTGCTCTGACGCTTGCTGCTTCACACAATCAGTGCTGCACACCCTTGCCATTGTGCTCACGAGGCTTTAAAGATAAATGCCTGTGTGTTAACCACATTTGACATGCTGTACAAAAGCAGCCACCTTGGGTCTCACGATGCAGCCAAACACAAAAATACAACAAACAGTCCCAGCAAGGATGTCAAACAAGAAGCAAAAGCACAACAATTTGTCACATAGCTGTTAAAAAAAGAGAGAAAGAGAGAGAGAGAGAGAGAGAAAAAAAAAAAAAAAAGTTGAGACCTTTGTGGCTGACTGAACAGACATCCCCACTGGAGTGTGTGTGAGGGTGTGTGTGCATGTACGTGTGTGTGTGAGTGTGTGTGTTTGTGTGTGCACGCCCATCACTGGACTACACATGCTCGGCAGAAAGAAAGAAAGCGAGGCTGCCAGAAGTCCCTGCAGAACTGCCACCCGGTACGCATCACACTTTCTCTCAGTCCAACTCCATTTTCGATTGTGTTCCGAAATAGCAGGAGAGCCGAGGCCCGCCGCTCCAATTGGTGGAGAACGTCTTATAGCAATAGTTGCTTCATTAATTGTGTGAAATTTAATTAGGCAGAGGAGAAAACACACACACACACAAACACACACACACACACACACACACACACAAACACACACACACACACACACACACAAACACACACACACACACACATATATATATACACACGAAAACAGCGCCAGCCATAATGTACCGATTGACAGCCCTGCATTCGAGAACAATTCTCAGACCCTGGCCTACATCTCTACACATTCTAATTCTATACTTTTTTTTAAGTGTGAGTGTTTCTGTCTTCCTCTCCACTAGAGCCACCCTACTCCATCTTGTGTCGGTGCTGACGCAATCAGGCCACTCAGATGATGAACACTTCCTTAATTAACTCAGTAGATATTCGGAGGCAGGGTGGCCATCACTGTCTGGCTCATCCTCCGCCGGAATTATCCGGAACATCTGACCGAGAGGTATCGATAGGGGCCAAGACCAGACCACGGGCCAGGGCCGACGAGACTCGATAAACATAAGAGGATCTCCGAAACTTTCCTCTGAAATCAAGGGGCCAGGATGGAGAGATAAATAAGAAATGAAAGAAAGAAAGAAATAAAGGAATGACGGAAGGATGATGAAAAAAGAGAGAGAGAAAAAAATCAAGGGCCAGGATGGAGAGATATAGGAGAAAAAAATGAAGGAAGGAGGAGAAAAGGAGAGAATGAAAAAGAGATAGAGGCTGACAGGGATCTCACAGTGGGTTTTTTTTCTTACAACTGGACGAGCCGGCACGGCTAATGACACCACGCGTTACCTCACGACTTCCAAAGGCCCTCGCTGCCGACAGGCCCTTTGTAAAAACCCATGTGTCAAAATAGCTGCCACCGCCGCTCGTGACGCGCCGGGCTCCAGTCTCGGCTGTTAACGAGGGGGAAGAGAAGAGGGAGAGAGAGAGAGGGAGGGAGGGAGGGAGGGAGAGAGAGAGGGAGGAGAGTGTGTGTGTTGGGGGGGGGGGGGGGCGACAGGGAAGGGAAGCATTTGTGTGTGTGTGTGTGTGTGTGTGTGTGTGTGTGTTGGGGTTGGGGGTGGGGGCTAACTGAGCAAATCGCTAGCATTCAGGCAGCCTCTGTGTTTTGCAAACATGTTCACCTGCACGCTGAGAGCCGGGCGGACAGACAGCAATGGCAATCGTGCCTCTGCACAGCCTCCACAGCGCCCCTTTTATAAATTACCTCATCAGTGACTGAAATTAACACCGATTCTTGCAGGCAATTTCTCAATTTCCAATGCTAATTACGTTTTTCTCTTTACTTTTAAATTCTGTACCACCTGTTTAGGGGGAAGACATCTTAGGCAGTGCAGACGCATTTAATCACAATTTTAATTAACCGCCCTGTAGACGTGGAAAAGAAGCAATTATAATGCAGATGAATGATGATTTTTCCACATTAAATTGTTTTGTTTCTTCGTTATGTTGATTGCATAAATAGAGGCAGAGTACAATTTTTATCTACTGTAATTTTTGTAATTGTTTAGGAGTCAAGAAAAAAAACTACTGGATTGCTGATTTGCTCCGTTTACAGATTGTTTAATTTCGTTAACCCGATGATTGCCAACATAATTTTTTTTCCTTCCACAACCACATCTGTGTTCATCTCCTCTCTCCTCTCCTCTCAACACTGCCAAGACCATGACAGCAGACAAGAGTTTTATATGAACCTAACTTCTGTCAGTCACTCTGCAAATTGCAGCATCTCTCTCTGGCCCATCGGTAATAAGCAATACCGTAATGGCATCTCTCCCTCCTGTCCACATCTCTCCCTGTCTCCCTCTCTCCCTGTCTTGACCTTAAGTAACTATTTAACAAAATGAAAGTCACTATCTCCTAACTCCCTTTTTACAATTGGAGCAAATAAAAGCCCAGATGGCTGCAACAGGAGCGGACCCATCATTTTTACAAGCTCGTGAAAATATCATTGGATTTGAAGAAGACTCCTCGGCCGGTGTCCTACGAGACTTTAAAAAGCCTTCACCCCCCCCTCCATCCCCACGCCCACACACACAAACGCACACACACACACAAACACACACACACACACACACACACACACACACACACACACACACACACACACACACACACACACACACACACACACACACCCCTCTGCTTCTTCAGGGGCCTTGATTAATGCCGGCGAGCCTTCCAATGCAGACAGAATATAAGCCCCCACAAATGCTCTCACGCCACTCATTGTTCCTGGAGCTTCCTGTGCACTTTTTACTTGTGTCATGAATAGCAGAAATAGGCCACTTACAGTCCAAACAAAGCCCAGAGATCTGATGGAAGGCTTCCAAACACACACACACAAAAATGGCGCCTGCTGTAGCAGAGGCCGATCACAGACATTTGTAACTAAAGTGGAGAGAAAGAAAGAGAAAGAGAAAGAAAAAAAAAACGACCCTGCCAACACAAAAGAAAAATGAAGGCGAAAAAGAGCAAACCAAAAGAATGTACACCCTTAAGTCTCACTGTGGTGGGAATGGACTAATATTCTCTTGTGAGACCAGAGCAGAGAGGAGCTCCAGTGTTTGATGGGGCAACACTAGTACCTGGCTGGCCTCTCATGTAACGGCTTCTCTCTCTGCAGCCCCTGCGTCCGCAAAGGCATTCCTCCGTGCTGGACAACACTCCCTATGGCTACCTCTGGCTCTGTCTCTCCCACTAACCCCTGTCTCTCTCTCTCTCTCTCTCTCTCTCTCTCTCTCTCTCTCTCTATCTATCTCTCTCTCTCTCTCTCTCTCTCTCTCTCTCTCTCTTTACCCCTGTCCCTCTGTATCTGCCCCTGTCTCTCTACCTCTGCTGCCTGGCTGGCTAATCGCACTGCAAACACTTCTGTGGGCTCTGAAAGGAGTCTGCCCGGGGGTGAGGTGGACGAGGCGGGCAGGGGGTGATGGGTGGGGGGGGGGGGGGGGGTGGGGGGGGGGGGGGCTCACAGAGAGAGGCCTCCAGGTCGCAGAGTGAGACGACCCCCATCCCCCTTCAACACCACACCACACTACACTTCACACTAACCCCCCACCCCCACCCCACAAATGAACTTGTTGATGTCCTTGTGCTTGTCAGAAAGTGGACAAAATACCTTACTTTTCACTTTGAAAGATGCACCGTGCAGGGTTTTTTTAGGACTATTGCTTTTACACAAAAAAAGATAGATTTACTTTTTTCCCTCAGCCAAGGATGAAAATCTGATGCAAATCTATTAATAAAAGTAGCTTACAAAATTCTCAGAGTAACAAAAGAAATAAATGTATGATCTAACATCCAACATGGAGAACATATAATAAAATAAATAAATCCATTTTTTTCATCTAGTCTGGCTTATTCCATTCTCTCAAGAGAATTACAAGAAACTTTGTATGTACATATGGTTTTGAAGGCGCGAGCACACCTTCTCTAAATACTAGCAGTGATGGGTAGAAATAAACAGAGCATTAAATCCTGAAAAACTGTGACAAGGCCAATATGCACTCAGACAATACCAGGCCGGCATCTCCATCTCTTTGTTCCCGGCTTAACAAAACTCTGCCGTCACACCACTTTACCTCAATGCCGCCTGTCGAATGGGCATCAGCCTGTCAGGCCGACCCTGTCACATGTAAAGCTGAGAGAGAGAGAGAGGGAGAGAGAGAGAGGGAGAGAGAGAGAGAGAGAGAGAGAGGGAGAGAGAGAGAGGGAAGGAGAGAGGGAGCAGATGGGAGGGGGAGAGGGGCAGAGAGAGTGAGTGAGAGAGAGAAAGACACATGGAGGGGAAAAGACACGGGCTTTTGAGAAAGAGGGGAGAGGAGAAAGGAAGGAGGTAGCCAGAGGGAGAGAGAGAGAGAGAGAGAGAGAGAGAGACAGAGAGAGAGAGATCTGAAAGTATCACAGTGCTGAAGGGCTGTGTCTGTCTGTTTAAACCTAATACTTTTTTAATACACATGTGTGTGTACATGTTAAAAGGTGCAAGCAGAAAGAAACAAAGCCTATATAAAAATCAATGAGCACCATCCCTTCTACTTCTTATTATTAAGAGTATACAGAGTAAGGGGCTCCAGCGATTTCATTCAGCCTCGCTCTTGGGGGACTCCAGTGTTTTACGCTAAAATTTTTAGACGTCTTTGTAGTGCAGCACCGACAGAATTGGAGCAGCCAGATCCACTAAAAGTTTCATCACATGAGGCCTTATCTTCATTTCTATAAGTGGCATTACAGAGGAAACAGAGGGGACTGAAAATAACATTGGCTCATTCACGTCAGCTGTAACCTTTTCATGTAGTATTTGCCCTGTCCT
>NW_027468689.1:20173738-20176238 GCF_046254945.1 Alosa pseudoharengus | reverse complement strand
GAGACAGAGAAAGAGAGAGAGGGAGAGATAGAGAGGAGGGAGGGAGGGAGAGAGGGATAGCAAGAGAGGAGAGAAAGGCTTCCCAGGCGCCAGGGCTCCATGTCCACCCGTCTGGGAAAGGCTGCGGACAGGCTGTCCGAGTGATTATCCCCTCGCTACCTGAGGAGGTGTCTGTTTGACATTTGTGTTTGACAGCGGCAGGACAAGGGCCGTTCAGTGGGCCTCCATCTCCAGTCACAAGCGATTAGCGCCAGGGCCTTACCTTCGCACACCGACACCCCCCCCCCCCCCCCCCCATGACAAGCTCGCCCTCTCTCACTCGCGCTCACTCGCGCTCTGTCCTTACATATGTCCTGCTCTATACGTGACAACTCAGCAAGGCAAGAGGAAAAGCTCTTTTTTGCTCCATTTTCTTTCTTTTTTTTTTTCTCTTTTTTCTTTCTCTTCCCTCCCCCTTCCTCTGTCTCTTTCTCCTTGACACTCTTTTACCTCAGGTTGAGTGCATGTTTGAATATCAGGGCAAACGCAATTCAACCATTTCCCCTCTCTCTCTCTGTCTGAGCTAATGTTCGGTTAAGAGACCATTTGATCTCTGACATGTTGAAAGTGTTAAAAATGTCTCTAATATGCAGAAAGCAAATGACAGACACCACAGAGTCCACAATATGAATACAAAAATACATTCATATTAGCATTGAATCATTGAGGGGCAATTTAAAATTTCAATAGCCTTAGTGGAGATGACAGCTAGCTTGACAGAATAAAAATAAGAAATAAGGTTGTAGTGATTGGCATATACAATTAGCAGACATTCCTGACAAGAGTTCCAGGAGGCCTTCAATCATTCGAGAAAGAGACCTAGATTTCCAGATGTCATGATACCTTAATCTGACGATCTGTTATTGATTGTTCCATGT
Organism: Alosa pseudoharengus; assembly: GCF_046254945.1. NCBI lineage: Eukaryota > Metazoa > Chordata > Actinopteri > Clupeiformes > Clupeidae > Alosa > Alosa pseudoharengus. Next base: position 20,175,321 of record NW_027468689.1, on the reverse strand, counting down.
GTCCATGACCTTGCCAGAAGTGATCTTCCACCCGACAATCAAACATACATCAAAGTGTGTGAGTGTGTATGTGTGTGTGTGTGTGTGTGTGTGTGTGTGTGTGTGTGTGTGTGTGTGTGTGTGTCTGTGTTGTGTGTGTGTTTGTCTATGTGTGTGAGTGTGTGTGTGTGTGTGTGTGTGTGTGTGTGTGTGTGTGTGTGTGTGGTTTTGCTGTGAACTAGCTGAAATGTGCTCAGAGGCATCACAGGCTACATCTGAGCATAGCTTTCAGTACCTTTTTTTTTTTCTTTTTAAATATAGGTGACAACTTTGCACATGCAGTGAAAAATAAGCAGGGAGGGTACTGGAACATTCACACCAGCACAGAGAGCAATACACACATCTCAGAACACAAACACAAATGCAATTAGCAACATGACCAACTCAGAGGAGAGATAATGAAAGGAAACACACACACACACACACACACACACACACACACACACACACACACAAAAAGAAAGGACTTATTAGTGTTTTAACTATGTAGCATTTTTCAGAACTACCCCACTGCAAATGTCACCTAGAACACTCAGCAAGTACAATGAACCCTCCAGCTTCATCACACATTTTTATGTGACTTTTATTTGTGCACAAAGAAAAAAAAAAGAGTACACACACTGTTCAATTTGAGGACAGAATTTGCACACTGAGTGTCTACTCAAGAGGAAAATACACACATGGCAAGACGAGGATGAACAGGAGATGAGAAGAAAAATATACACACATTCCCAATCACCTTGAAAAGGTGCCCGATTAAAATGAGTATTTTTTTTTCCACTTTCCAGTTTCTACTGAAGCACAAAATAAGGCAGGTTAGCACTTGGGGCTTCTCAGCTGTTCCTCCCAGAAGGTGCTGGGGAGAGTATGTATGTGATGGAGGGAATATATAATCAAACCATCAGATATCTACCAAAAATGCAAATGTATACACTACAAATCTGACAGGATCCTGTTGTGTGTAATAAAGAGATATCAAAGTGTTTGCACCTGCGTCGCAAAAACCAGTCACGGCTCACACCAAGTGTGTCGTGCAAATCAAACGAAAAATTAAAGAGTGAGGGAAAAACTTAACACTTGCAGATTTTTTTTTTCTTTTTGACAGTTCCCGTGCGGGCATCTACAAACAACTGGCTGTGTGCACAGAGCGGAGAGGAACCACAGGAAATCAACTCTTTTGCATTTGTGTGAGAGAGAGTCGGAAATGAGGCATGATGTCTCTCAGAATATGATTTTTTTTTCTTTTTTTTCCCCGGATGCATAAAATATCCTGGCTTTGCTCGGTAAGGTACACAGCTGAATGAAAAGCCCAAACGCATTCAATTATTTGCCAGTCCAATGATGTTTCAATTTCTGTGTTTGCTGTTCAGGAGATTGGGAAAAAAAATGTTGGGAAATGGCGTGTGGGGGTGGGTGAGGGGGGGGGGGGGGTGATGGGAAGAGGGGTACAAGAAGAACAGGAAGTTGGGGAGCAATAAGAACAGCTAGAAGAAGATGACAAAATGAATAACAAAACGAAGGATGCAAATAACAGAGGGAGAAGA
>NW_027468689.1:20153738-20168738 GCF_046254945.1 Alosa pseudoharengus | reverse complement strand
TATGGGGAGATATGTCCGTAATGCCTGTCTTCTACAGAAGGCCTTGGGCACGAAGAAGCCGTTTAAATCATGATAAAGCCGCACTGGACAGTAAAATCAACAAAATAACTATACGCAAACCAAAAGCATGGTCAAAAGATGATACACACACAGTGGTCAAACGCTAGTTAGCATGTAACGCTGTCCTTTGACATTCTCAGCACACACCTAGCTTAAAACAGTCTAAAGAGGAGAAAATAAATCAAAGACACAATCACTTAAACAAACAGTAAGGTAGCAACCTCAGAATAGAAAGACACACTTTCTCAAGCTCTGGATGACTTAAAATCTTGAGAGGAAAAGCTTTACAGGGGACTGCAACAGCTGTACTTACAAACAGCCAAGCCAACCCCCCAACCCCCCCCCCCCCACACACACACACACACACACACATTCACACACATATGCGCACACACGCACACACAGCTGGAGCAGCCTTGCAACACCTGGAGGGCCAAAACATTACAACAAAACTACACAGGCGCCATAAGCTTAGCTCTGCACCACACGGTGACCTTTTGCTTGTGCACAGGATGGAACCCAGGTCATCTAGTCCAGGAAAAAGGCATATCGAGTACATCAAAAAAGGCGGACTGGAACTCTGATCTCACGGCAGTACAAACAGCTGTGTTATCACTGATCGCCACACATATAAACAAAACATAAAGGGACAAAAAAAAAAAAAACACTCGTCACACTGGCAAAGGAGAAAGATTTTGCCAGACACCAACCAACATCAGTGTCCTTACACTGCTTTTAAAATATGCATAGGCTGATACGATTAGTAGGAGTTTGATAGATAAGTGGGAAAATCTATTCTTAGTATTAACAGTTATGTATATGCACTCAAACTACACCCACATTTTTCTGACCTATTTTAAAAAATAAAATATGTGTACTGTAACATGGTGTGTATAATAGTGATGGTATGCCGTGACTGCGTGATGCACTGAAATATTTATGAAGCCTTAGATGTGAGACAAACAAACTGTCAACGCACCTAGACATGCTGTCCTCTTTACTACCTCTGTGGCCCTCCACGATATCGTAAACTATAAGTCTACCAACAACTTATACAGAATATGCACACATAGCAGATACACCTTTACCAAAACACAATTCAGGCACCACCAACAAAATGATTTCCATTAAATCACTTAATCTACTAAGAAAACTGCATTGAACATAAACACTTTTATTTCTGTGAGTCAGTTACCTTTTCAAATTAATGTCTCCCCTGCTTTCGGGTCCCCATTTTGTCTTTATATCCGTTTTGTGGACATTTTTATTCTTTTCAAGGGATCTCAGCACCACTACGATAAGCATCATCTAAGGTAGTGTTATCTGCCGAGACACAAGCTCTTCTCAGCCATCTTTTCATGAACCCAGTGGAGAAAAAATATCCACTCAGCTCAGATAAAACCAAAGCATTCCCAAAGGGCAAGCTATTGGAGGCATCCTATGACATGAGGGGGGACATAATAAAGTAAGGGGAGGGGGGCACGCCATGTATAATAGCAACTTGCAATCTAATTTAACTAATATTTATAATATCTGTATTAAAACAATTTGGGGGAAAGTGAGAAATAGGAAAGGGCACAATAATGTTCACAATAATGTGGTTTTGTTATGTTTCATGTTTTGCATATTGCACAAATATGGTTTTAAGAATTAAACACGTTTTGTACTGATTGATTTCTGATCCTCGACTGCCAAAAAGCTAGTCAGGAGTGAGTTTACATCAGCAGAAAGGCTGCTTCTTGTAGCGACAGTTGAGAATAGCGGGTTAAAAATCTTCAGCAAACATCCGAGCATTTGTGTATTCATCCTCTCCTCAAAAGCCATGCCTTGCCACACGGACTGCCTTACTGCAACCTTTGTTGGACAGGGGCGCAGCAGCGTGCTTGAAGCTACTTGCATGCAGAGAACCCCCTCAACTACTAACATTGATTTTAGGAATCAATACGCGACATTAATAAAAAATAGAGCCAAAACATAAAAGGAGAACACGATTATGACATTTCAAAACGTGAATGAGGGAAACAGGGTAGATACATTTCACAGACAAATGAATGCGTCTTTGGTCTACTTAATGCGCGTGAAACAACGGAATTAACATTATATTATACAAATACCAAAATACCACTCCCTTAGCTTCACAAACAAAAGGCATCCATGCTACATCATCTCCCATTTGAGATGGCCAGAGTACTTTCTTGGGGCAGCGATAGTTTTATCAGAGTTGCAGGAAGAATTTACTTAAAAACTAATCAAAAGAAAAGCATGAAACTAAATGTTATTGAAGCTCAACATTTCCAAAATTCAGCCAATAAACCACTCATAGTAAAAATAATACTTGGCGCATAATACATATTTGGTTATAAAATAATTCTACCTATTTTGTAAATTGTCCCAAATCACATAACAAGGGTATCCAGTAGTGGTTTAGTTAACACGACACAGAGTTCATTTATGTGTGACTGTGTGTGTTTGTTCTTTTACAACTCTACGCAAATAGACCACAAATTGTGTTATCGCAATTACACTTGTGTGGCATAGCCTACTCTGTCGTACAACCTAGGACTCCAGCCGTGAAAGCTACTGATCATCTTTCAACAGTGTGAGCACAGCTATCGTCCATGTGCAAGTACAACAACAAACTAATACATATATTGGGAGGATTTCGAAATGATGCATGGATAAATACAATTAAAGTGTTTACTAGAACGGATGAATGAGAGTAGTAACGGAGCGCTTTGGCCGTAGCTGTGATCTAAAAGAAATGTGCGATATAGGCAGGACAGGCAGTTTAGCAGTGACAGTCAATGAAGCCTAACAACTAACTACTGACCATTTCCACAGGTATAACAAGACAAGTCTAAACAGGCTACACCCCGGGAAACATAACGGTCCCAGCCGAGTGGGAAATAAAGACGGCAGTACCGCTACACTAAACTTTCGGGCATTCCTCTCGTTCTCACACCGCTGCCTTCTCAGTCGCTGTTCAACTACTCTCAACTTATTTTAACTTCCGTGTGTATAGACCCCAATAAGACACAAAAAAGCAAGCGAATAAAATCGGCACATTCAAGTCAAGTGACTGTATCACGGAACCGCTTCTTTGCCAGAGAGAACCACTAAACACTATTTCCCACTTCGAGTCCTGTATTTCAAGGAAAGGAAAACATGCGACGCGCTAGCCCCGCCAAACCCATATCCCGAAGCTCAGTGACAACAGTCTAATTCAGCGTTCACGCCTTTAGTTTATCTGCAAAGGTACTTTAGTATAGTTTCTTACCGTTTTTCCGTCTTGGGTTGGCTTGTTTTCGCCTCTTACACCTGGGGCCATCCGCCATGATCAGCTGCTTCATTGATAAGACTGGATCAGATGGCAGTTCGCATGGACTCGACTCCTTGAATCAGCAGCACGCAGGCTCAATATCTAGCAACCAAACACAGCAACAATGTGGGCACTGCGAGATCCCATTTAAATAGCAGGCGCCAATTTCAACATTAAAAAATTGTGTTAACCTCACATCGTACAGTGTTCTGTGTACCGTTAGATGGTACACTTAGACGCGCGACATGCGAGAAGGGATTTTTGCTTCAATATACACTTGGTCATTTATTGCTAGTGATGAGGGTGGCGTGCAAGCAACATAAGACAACGGCGAAGCAAAGGGGGAGACAGAGCATTACACCTCCAATGTGAGCCATAGTTAACTACACTGCCTATGGAGGAAGGCTTTCTTTTAAAACTGTGACCCTGCAGTTGACTCTATACATATTTAAAAGTGAATTAGACCAAAACAATTATTTGGGAATGGTATCACACGCTAGAGACCTGTGTGTTTGTCCGCAGTGATAACCAAAACAGTTAACTGTTGCTGTCGTTATCTATTCTGACAGTTCTGCATTTTCACACATGTATTGACATTACATGTGTAGGTATTAATATATTAATTTTATCAGGAATAATTACATTAAATATGTTGGGAACTTTGCAAATATAATTGTGTGACAGAAGAGATAGGGTTTGTTTTATCTTGCACTGATAATTTTGGTCAAGAAATAAATATTCCAAAACTGTGAGGCTGTGTGTCCTGCTATAGCATGACAGATTGTGCAGGGTCTCAGGAATTTCGAGATTTAGGTAAAGTGAGATGGTGTATCTAAAATAGGCCTATACAATTGTTGCTATTGTTGTGTTTGTTAGTTATTGTTACACAAACACTAGAAAGGTTTTCAAAGTCACATTACTGTAATACTACATTTTACGCAGGTTTGTTTAGGAGAGATCTATTGCACAGCTTAACAAATTATGCGGTATTAGTTACAACTATTGTCCATTTTTACTTTGTAATCTTATTCTGGGATTACTGCAAGAATTGCAGATGATGCAGCGCGCACGGAAGAGTTGTGCAATGCACACCAGCGAGCAATAGGCAAACCGAGAACTTCTCATGCCTGGATATTGTCTATGTCGAGTTCTTGTCTAGTATATTGCACTCGGCGCTGGGTAGAAATTAATCACGATATAAATTTCAACGTTGAATCGGTGTTGTAAATTTAAGAGGATCTCATCATGTTGGCTCTAGCCAGTGTGATTGTATTACAATGGGAAACGAAGCGTGACTGGGAAAACAAACAAGAATGCTAACAAATACCATGCGAGTTGTGGTCTTATGAAAATGAATGAAAGATAGTTAGTCCTAAGAACGGATTTTCCCCTATAAAACACTAATTTGTGTCATAACATAGTACCTCGCTGTCAATATGGGCTATGTTTTGGAACCTAACCGGTGCAATAAATACTGACAAAGCCTAATTTAACCCAAATTTGGGACTCGAGTAAGAACAGCAAAAATCATTAAAATAAAGAGTTAAAGTTAAAATGGTTTGGGAGTAGTTTTTAGCATTTACACTTTACCCATAACAACAAAATACGCTATTTTTCACCATCTGAAGTCATTTGCATCTAATCATATGCATCAAATATAAGGAATCATGTCCTTAAGAAAGCAAAGTGCCGCGCACCTACATTACCTGCGCAGGTAGAGAAAAGTTAAGGCAAAACGCTTTGCCGGGGAGAAACGTTTTTTTTTTTTTACTAAGGGAGACAAACCGTTATTCTTACGCTGAGATCGTTTACCTACACCAAAAAGGTGAATTGAAGGCAAAAACAAATATCACCTACCTGATTGTTTACGTTTCTATCTTCTTGGATACTTCTGTTGACGAACAATAAACAAGAGCAGTAGCGATTTGAAGAGAACGGGATCCTTGCGAAATGATAATAAGCCTTGGAAATAGTTGGAGGAAGGACCGTTATTCCTGCTGGGCAGGTTAGAACTGATCTCTTTCAGCCACTCCAGGAAACAAACCTGGGGACGGACTGACGTGTTACGCCTCTTCTAATGACATTTTTTTCTTTTTCTTTTCTGTAATACAGAGGAGAGACCCTGAAACACACGCCACCTATCTTCACGGGGAGGGATAATTGAGGAGCACCGAACGTGAGCATCTTCTGGGAAACGTGATAAGTTATTTTTCTCTCTTTCTCTCTCCCGTGTTAGAATTCTGCAGAAACGAGTTGTTTTGTGTTTGCCTTGCAAACAGATCAGTTATAATATTTAAAGTGACTTCCATGACATTAAAAATGTACATAATCCAGACAAAAATGATTATTTCGGAAACTACACGATGGGGACTTAAAACAAGGCTATATGAATACCCACTAACTTCAGCTCTGGACGATGCCAGTTTAATTGCCCCATGTCGTGTTCATAGGTGTTTTCATAGTGAATGCTACTATCACCATGCAAGTACAGCCATCGGATGCATCTCTTAATCCAGCTAGGAGGGTTAAAAAAAACCAAGACAATAAGGAGAGAAATGCAAGGATTAATCACATGCATAAACGTTCCACGTGATCTTTAAAGCGTAAACACGGGGTATAATTGTGTACAGAATTTCATGGCAGGTGTTGGGTATGAATTACTTGTAGGCGTTTTTTATACAAAGGGTGTGGTTACAAAGTTCGAGGCTACTTTGTCAGTTGTATCTTTATGGCAATTTAAAGATTCACCCAGAGAAATTAACTGTCACATACACAGGCGACTTATTTGGAAAAAGTGCTTAATCTAAAACAGTAGGCGTGGCTATTGGTGTTGTTCTGTTAAGTCGATTTCTGTTTTTTATTGAGTTTAATTTATTTGCTCTGAGTGAAGCCCATGCATGCCGTGTCCCGGCACAGATGCAAAGAGAGGCTCCACCTTTGAAAGGACGAATATACTAGTCATTCTCCTCAGGCTCTAGGCTGTTATCTACTGTATGGATAATTAAATCATCAATCAAGGGGCTGGACTATTTGATGCCTTTGTTCAAAGCCAATCAGATCCGAGCGAAGTCGCACGCGTGGTGAGAGGAAAGGTGTTCAACATCTGGAATTAAGAAACGCTGTTCAGCCAGGAGACAGATAAATCCACTTAGGAGAACTAGTCCCATGAGAGACTTTTTACATAACAGATATCACTCAGGACAAGTGAAAGATAGAGATATTATTATTATTATTATTATTATTATTATTATTATTATTATTATTATTACACATTATCTTGTTACCATTTTCCTATCACATGTGGAAAGAGTTGAATAAAAAGGTGAGTAACACCTAATGATATTTGCATGAAACTGAGTACTCTCTTCTATGTTCTGTTATGGATGACTTGTGTGTAAGAGACTGTCGTTGTTTTCCGTCGCTCGTTACTCAAATTTAATTCCCTACAGTTTTCACCCCCCAGTGACTATGAGTCCGCTAAAAGTGGCTTCAGTAAGTTGTAAGTATGCTTTAAATCAAACCTCTGCAACCGACGTACAGCCGGAGTCCTCTTCGTGTGTGTGCCTGGATAGTGTCTACAAAGTAAGTTTGAGATAGTGGGCTTGATTTGGGGAGGCAATTTTCGGTGCTGGCATTTGGGATCCGCTTGGGGAGGAGGATGTGCACACGGCTCCTGCGTTACATTCCGATCAAGGACTGAGGTCCAATTTGTGCTTGTGTGTGTGTGTGTGTGTGTGTGTGTGTGTGAGAGAGAGAGAGAGAGAGAGAGAGAGAGAGCGTGCATGTGCGTGTGTGTGTGCGTGCGCGTGTGTCTGTGTGTGTGTGTGTGTGTGTGTGTGTGATTCCCGCGGCTCAAAGCTGCAGCTATCCGTCCGTTCATCCTCACACTGAGTGAGTCTCACTGAGACTCTCGCTATTTGCCTGAACATTATACTTGGCGTGAAATAGGATTAGTCCATATAGTCAACCTATGGATTGACCTGAAGGGCAACATGCAACGTGCTTAGTTGTGTTGTAGAAAACCTACCCAAGTTAGCAGAAGCCTTTTGCCTCATGAGAGATGTGTATATTTTGCTGGTCTTTTTTGATTGCAGTCTTTTCTAAGGCATGGCAGCTATGTGAGCTGGTCAGGGAGTCAAACGGGGCAGCATCTCCATACTAGTTGAGATGAATGTGCATGTAGCCTATAAAGCATACAGGCATACCATAAGTTTATTGTCATTTTTAAAAATACAATTCTGCCCGTCATTATAAGGCCACTGTTCATGCATTGTTTACACATAAAATAAGTTCATCAACTGATTCAATATGTGTGCTCATTTTTTAATCACGTTTAGAAGCACTGGCAGGTGGCTATAGCCTACCTATTATATTGACAAACTGGAAGAATGTATGTAGATCAACATTCAAATTCTAAAGCGAACAAACTAAGTAATGTCATTATTGTCCAATGTCCATTATTCCATAGGCTTTTGCAGACAATAATGATATAGCTCCAGATTCCCCAAAGTGAATCATTTACACCTGGCACGACAATCACTTGGATGTGTGTATCTGTTTGCAGTTGTAGTGAATACACCATTGTAGCAATACTAAATGTATTTTTAAAAACATCTTTTAAACAGTCATACCTTGTTATGTAAATATGTGTCAATCATTTTATTACATATAGAGTTAGCTCTCGGTATTGTGCCCAGTAGCACCATAACCTTGTACTATTGTATGATGCAAAACAGCATCAATTTTATATACAGAATTCAAGTCAATTACAGTAATGTCATATCAAAGTGGATACAGTAAATACTGTGTATGAAGATAGAATAACAGATGGTGTTGCTGTGTTGCTGAGGAATAACTAACGTCTCTGTCGCTGACAGAGCTGTGTCTTTCTACTGCCATGGAAACGAGTGCTGCTGGACTCGTACAGGCCATAACCGTCCTGAAGCAGGAGAGAAAGGGTGACCCAAGAGCTCACACGTGTGATGGGTCCCTGGAAATCTTACATCTGGGCCGTGTGTGTGTGTAAGTGTGCGAGAGAGTGAGAAAAAGAGAGTGTGTGTGTGTGTGTGTGTGTATGTGAATGAGAGAGAGAGAGGGAAAGAGAGAGAGAGAATGCACAGGTGGTGGGAAAACAGGGGGCTGGAATCCCTAAACTAAATAAAAAATGAGAGCGCGGAGAGGACAGAGTAACTTCCTGTCCGTGAGAACATCCTCTGGAGTGCAGCCGGCTTGGGGCTTGGGCCTGGGGCTGGAGGCCGTCGCAGCAGCAGCAGTGCTAGTAGTAGTGGCCGCCGGAGCCGTCAGCCCTCCGCAGCCCCAGCAGAGAGGCAGCAGTGCAGCCGCCAGAGGCTGCCTCTTTCCCACACTCTGGTCCCCGTCAAGGGAGACGCACCTGGACACCTCCACCTCTGACACTCACTCGTGCAGTTCGCACACTTTATACTTATGCATTCATACTAACACACACACTTATATTCACATACTCAGACTCATACACCCACACACACACACACACACACACATACACACATACATACACACATACACACACACACGCACACACACACACACACACACATACACACATACATACACACACACACACACACACACACACACACACACACACACACACACACACACACACACACACACACACACAGACCTGCTCAGCTCACACACAGGGCCCTGGGTGATTTAGGAAGTGGAAGGCTTTTTTAATTTGCCTTTGAGTTTGTTTCGCTGTCTGTGAATATCTCTGTGTGTGTGTGCACATGGCATGCGTGTGTGTATGTGTCTGTGAATATCTGTGTGTGTGTGCACATGGCATGCGTGTGTGTGTGTGTCTGTGAATATCTGTGTGTGTGTGCACATGGCATGCGTGTGTGTGTGTGTCTGTGAACAGGAAAGATCGAGAGCGAGAGATAAGGAAAAACAAAAGAAACGTGTGTGCTATTTATTCTCGTTAAGATTGGGACTGACTCCACAGCACATCTATGGCATCGACTGAGGAGAGATACCAGCTGATACGGACTGAATAATTAACACCTTCATGTACACACTCGTATCATCCTCACCACGAGCCAAAGGGGGGTGGTGACCCCGCCACGCTGCCCGTGCCGTCCAAATAAAATTACAGTCAACAGTGCGCGCGCTGTTTCGGTTTGAATAAAAGCCTTGTCGTACACATATCATGAATTTAACAAGCTCGAACAGATTGCTCAGGTCGATAATATATGCACTACTGGAAAGGGACGGCCAGTGTTTGCACTGGGCTGTGTGTGATGTGAACACCCGACACACACACAGCACACTATCTCTCTGTTTCTCTCTCTCTCTCTCTCTCTCTCTCTCTCTCTCTCTCTCCCTCCCTCCCTCCCTCTCTCTCTAAGGGATCAGCTTTTGTGATTGGGAGGCCCCAGCGCAGCCGATACTGTGTGTGCTGTTATGCACTGTGGTTATACTCACTGGCGTGGCACAAGGAACATGACAGATTGACGGACAATTACAGAACAGAGTCGACGGAGTGAATGTGTGTGTGTGTGTGTGTGTGTGTGTGTGTGTGTGCACGCGCGCGCATCGGTTGGCACTAGTGTGTGTATACGAGTGTGTGATCTGAGAGAGTCTCCGACATGTAAAATGAATTTGGTACACAATTGCCACAGGCCCCTTCTTTTTTCCTTTTTTTTTTCTTTTCATTTGTTGTCGAGCTCTGCTCAAATCAAACACACTTCACGTGTTATTCAGTAAACACACACACACACACACACACACACACACACACACACACACATACCCATTGGAAGCGGTCGAGCAGATTTGCAGAGAAACAAATTCTAACATCAAATGGCTATTGATTTTCTTACATTCCCCCTTGTTAAAGCCAGAAGGACGCTCGGTGAAGGAATGACCAGATTATTAGCCGACCCTATTCATTTGCGCAGCTCAAGTAAGAGACATATCATACATTCTGCTAAAGATTTATCCTCTTTTCCCCTCCCTCCCTCCCCTTGACTCTGTAAAGGGGTCACCTCCCTCGTGGCTTAGAAGTACCAGATTGGGAGAGGCTATTTGGGACTCACAAAAACACCATCTCTCTCACTCTCTCTCTCTCTCGCTCAACGATTTTGATGTTGAAGCTTTGTGAACCCCACTCAACTGGGTGGATACTGAAAACACATGCAATTAATTTTGACACTGACAACAACTTTAGCCCTGATGTTTCTTTACAAACATCTCGAAGAGCTCCAAAAAAAAAAAAAAAAAGGTAGATGGAAATAGTAAAACTTTCGCCCGAGAAAAAAATGACTTATGGCTCACCAGAATGAATAATTGACGGTTAGGATGAATTATTAATCAAAACATTTGAATAATTGTTGTATCTTTAATCTCTACACACATTTGCATATCACTCTTTTAATGTCGGCAGCTATATGTGAAGATACGTCCTCCTAGGACACAAAAATATAATTAATATGACCAGCTAGAATCCTCTGGCCTTGCCTTGTTCTTGTCTCAATTTCCATACTGTCTGCTCATTTAACCTGGTAACAGCAAGGCGTGTATATCAGACAACCCCCTACACATACACACACACACACACACATACAATACACACACACACACACACTCACTCCAAAAAATTATTAATTATGAAACATATTTTTTTTCTTAACACACACACACACACACACACACACACACACACACACACACACAGAATTTAAACAATGGCACCACTTAAAACAGAATTGCTTCTGAGATGTGGCGAGTTAAAATAATAAATCCTACACCCAGACACTATGGTATGCAACAAAGATGATCAGGTTGCCTCGCGACTGATATGATATCTCCCTCATGAGTAGTGCAGAGCAGTAGTGTGGGGGAGGGGGGTTGGCAGGGCAGAAGGTGAGTCCTGTTGTGTCATGTTTCTCATAACGTCTCGTCCCCTCCTTCACCTCTCTTGCTGGACGAGAGGTATGGATTTAAGGAGGGCCTCAAGTGCTTGAAGGGATACTGACTGCCTTGTACGTTTTCTTGTAAAATACTGGACTCATTTTGTGTTGTCGACACTAACTGGACAAATGAATACTTTTAATGCAAAGTTTTACCTCATTAAACAAGGTGCTATTTTTTCCACCTTGCTAATTGCCATCCTTGTTGAAATGAGAAAGTGCATGTCTGGTTGCTGTCAGCAACACAGCTCTAAGCCTCCTCTTTATACACACACCTCCACTCGACCATTTTTTTCTATTTCTCCATCTTTCTTCCATTCTGTCCGCTAACCATACAGTGCCCGCATTCGTCTCTCTCTTGCTGTGTCTTTGCGGTCAGAAACTATACAGTAGGTGAGGGAGTTCACATTTGAACAGATGAACACCTACACAGCTCTTTTTTCTTTTCCAGCCAGCTGGCCTTGCATTTCCCTCCCTCCATCTTTCTCTCTCGGTCTTTCTCTGTATCTACCTCTCTGTCTCTCTCTCTCTCTCTCTCTCTCTCTCTCTCTCTCGCTCTCTCTCTCTCTCTTTCTGCCAGGGCTAAGGTCAGGTGTAGAAGTCTCCATAATAACAGTAGCCATTGGTGTTGTGTGCGATTTTGGCAAAGATGCCTCGTTGAGACCACAGGCCGTTAGAAGTGTGGCGGTGGATAGTCTATTTAAAAGCTGGGCCATATGTTTGACACAAGCAGAGTGTTCGTGAGAGACAGGGATAAACCCCAACAAAAATGGATATCACATGCTGGGTATTAAAGTATAAGCGCACAGTCATCATTGTGGAGGAAACTTCAATCAACTAAATCCTTTATGATACTTCAATATGATACTTCAATGTAGTGTAGACCCCCCCCCCACACACACACACACACGTGTATGTGTGTGTGTCTGTGTCTGTGTCTGTGTGTGTTTGTGCTGTATGTGTGTGTTACTAGTCAATATATGAAATTAAGCAGCAAAATCTACATATCACAATAGATGTTGATTGTCTTCTCAGACCTGATCAGTCACAAGTAGGAAACCTCCAGTGATGACAATGACCATCACTATCACCCACCATCATCTCCACAACGACAACAAAAAGGTTTGACAAATGTTTGTTGGTAAACATGTGATACAAACGACTACAGTCGCCATCATGTCGCTCTGTGTGCTTTCAGAGACTCGCCCCTCTACCTCTCTCTCGTCCCTCTTCCCCTCTCTCTCTCTCTCCTTGGCGTCGCCCTAAAAAGACCGAAATTGAAGGGAGTTGATTTTGTCTTTGATCCCTGTGCTTGTTGTCAAAGCGCTTTGGATTGAAGAGACTGTTGGCTACAATTGACTGCGACAATTAGGAGATGATCAGAACCTTAGAGTGGAGCACTTACAGGGTAATTTACATGTCAGTTTGTCGAATTAAAAAAGAGGGCAGAAAAAAAAAAGATTTTTAGCTCAGATTTTTTTTTTTATTTCTCTGTGCCTTGTAAACTGCAATTTGTCCTCTCCTAAGAAAACGCTGGCAGAGGAGCCTGGATGCCCATTACCATTTGAAAAGAAGCAATCATAGAGCCACCGCTGAGCCCATTGTCCACTGAAAAATGCTGATTCGTAGTGTGCTGAGTAAAACGAAACCTTGTGTAGAGGTAACTCCTCTACTAGGGGTCTCTCGCTCTCTCTCACTCATTTTCTAACTCTCAGTCTCTCTCTCTCTCTTTCTCTCTCTATCTCTTACTCTCTCTTTCAGTCTAAATATCTCTCTCCTCACTCTATCTCTCACTCCTTCTCTTCCTCCCCCCCTCCCCACCTCAGTCTCTCTGTCCCGGAGTAGAGGTTTCCTCTATGCCCCCCCCCTGTCTGGGGTCTGCAGTGGGGCTCTGTAGCTGGGGGCCGGCGGTGAACTCCAGGCCACACCGTCCCGTCCCACCACCACCACCACACAGGGCAGAGGAGGGGAGAGGAGGAGGAGAGGAGAGGGGGAGCGAAGTGGAGGGAGGAGGTCTATAAGCTAACAGCAGGTTGATAGGATAATACCAGTCATCTGCTCCATCTCTCCCGTGCCCATTGTGCCTCCTGCGCTGGGGAGGCTTTTCCTCCACCTCTGTGCACCACCCAATTCCCTCAGCGCCAATCTACTGTTTTAGTTCTGTCCCTTTTATTGTTTATATTTTTAGATATCAGACTGGGCATGTCGGCTTGATGGCAGCTTGTTTGGGGGTTGGATAGACTCTCTCTCTCTCTCTCTCTCTCTCTCTCTCTCTGTCAGGCCAGTGCTGGACCTGTCTGCACAGACAATCAACACTGGCAGCCTAGAGGTACGAGGGGGAGGGGGTTTGTGTGTGTGTGTGTTTTTCTCTATCCTTTTTTTCATGTCTGGCAAACGGACCGCTCTCCACCTCTCCCCCTACATCCCCCCCCCCCCCCCAGCACAAATCACTGCCTCTCCTCTCCTACTGTAAATGAACTAATCCAGCTTTTCCTGTCAACATAAACATATCCCTAATCTAAATCGGTGTAATGCTTGTGTAAGGGGGAGAGAGCCGGAATGAGTACGAGACGCTATCGACTAATCCAGGGAAATTAACATTGATTAATCTCATGGCCTGAAAATAAAACCACCCTGTAACGCGCAGACAGACAGACAGTAGGTTAGGCCGGTGTATGGGGGCGTGTGTATGGTTTGGGGCGGGGGGTGGAGATTTTTATCCAAATGATGCCATGTCCAGACAGTCCTGGGGCCATACAATCCACAATGATTACACCGTGATAAAGAGATTGTATCAGTTCATGTGCGATATTTACTGCAATTAGCATACCACCTAAGGCAGATGTAAGGTTTGAAAAAGGTGTGTAGGTGCTTGCTGTCCTGAAGCAATACCACTCCTCCTCCCACACGCTGGCTGCCTGTCTTCTACAGAGCACACGGTGCTTAATACATTCTCCCAGTGCCATTTTGGGTTGTGCCATTTACACAAACAGACACATCTGAGCATGTTGTTGACACCCTTCAAGATCTCCAGAGGCTTCTGTCTGTATTGAAAGTCTTTTTTCCCCTCTCTAACGATCTCTCTCTTTTTCTCTCGTTTGTTCTTTCTTTCTTTTTTTCTGTCAGACTTCCCACCTTACAGACGAAGGTGACAAACATGGAAAAAACACAAAGAGTAAAAGCGAGTCAGTGGGGAGAGATAAAAGGAGATATTAAAGGCAAGCAGAGTAATGAGTGTGTGTGTGTGTGTGTGTGTGTGTGTGTGTGTGTGTGTGTGTGTGTGTGTGTCTGGCTTAGCGGGGGTTTTCTGCTGGGGAAAGGGCCTGGCCCGACACTAAATCGGAATCAAAACCTCAGCCACAGCAGGGGGTGAGCCTCTCCCAGGTAATGGCTAAATGACGAGCAGATGAGCCGTCATTTCCACTGATTTAAAGCATTCTGTTGCAGCCACTCACAATTAACATTGACTTCTCCATCACAAGCAACACGCACTGCCACGCCATACAGAGATATTTGCATTTTTAACCATTTCCTTTTTTTCCTCTGCCCAAATTACGTCATGAAATTATTGCATTTGACTACATATTCATTTCACATGCAAAGCAATGCCAGATCATGCCACAAATATTTTTTGGGCCTTTTGTGCAAAACAAATAGCAGAGTTTT
>NW_027468689.1:20131238-20148738 GCF_046254945.1 Alosa pseudoharengus | reverse complement strand
CTTCCCCAGTCTTTTTCTCTCCTTCCATCTCTCTCTCTCTCTCTCTCTCTCTCTCTCTTTCTCTCTCTCTCTCTGCCTATCTTTGTGGCCTTTTTGAAGATTGGTCAGTTACTAATCCTGCCCCATAATACAGGATATCAAGGTCAGTGTCATGTGAGGAGAGGGATCATTAAGGAAGCTGTACCCAAACAGAGACATGATTAAAAAAAAAGCCAAAACCTCTGACTCCTCATAAGGATTCCCTCAAATAGTCATCTAGCAGACAACACCCCCCCCCCCCTGAGTGCAATGCTATTTACACTAAAAGTAACAATGAGATACTCTAATGTCCCTAGTAATTTAACTGACATATGTATGTCTCTTTGGATAAAAGTGTCTGCTCAATGAATAAATGTAATGTAAAATGAGTCTGCTCAATGAATAAATGTAATGTAAAATGAGTCTGCTCAATGAATAAATGTAATGTAAAATGTAAAATGTTACTCTTGTTGTTCTCTGCCAATACCACGGACAACACATGTGCAGCCACGATAAAAAAGGAATGTTTTAATTGTATCAATTATATTATTGTTTCATTGTTTTCCTGTCAATCCTTTTACTCTTTTAACTCTTAGACATTTCTGTAATAAGCAATGCATTTGTTCAGTTGGAACAAGATGTGAGGTTAGCTCAGGGATGACTCCTGTGTTAGTGCATGTCCTTGCAAACATGAACTGAGAGCTGAAATCAGAGGCCTGTGAATAAGCACCTTCTCCTTTCTGTGCCATCCTTCAGCAGAGATCTGCTCACAATGTGCAGAGCCAGTGATGTAGCCTACCTCGCCTGCAAAGCGCTCACATGCACAGAGACACGACGCAGGGGCCTGCCGCGCCCGCCGCAGAGCGGAGGAGAGGGGAGGAGGAGAGGAGCGGAGGAGAGGAGCGGAGGAGAGGGGAGGAGGAGAGGAGCGGAGGAGAGGGGAGGAGGAGAGGAGAGGAGCAGAGGAGAGGAGGAGAGGGGAGGAGGAGAGGAGCGGAGGAGAGGGGAGGAGGAGAGGAGTGGGGCGGAACGGAACGGTCGCAAACATCTCCTCGCCGCCGAGCGCTAAAGCTCAACACTTGCACCACTGCACCGTGGCTCATTGCATTAAGGTTAGATGCTGGAGGTAAGCGAAGATCCCACGCATAATGCACTTCTCTCTCTTTTACTGTGTGTGTGTGTGTGTGTGTGTGTGTGTGTGTGTGTGTGTGTTCACGGTGTTCTTGCTTACATCTGACTCAATGCTGTGGAAAAATATTGTGCAAACTCGTTGTCTAGGTATGGGGGCCTGCGCTGTTTTGAGCTGCACAGACAGCGTACCCATGTCCACTGCTATGCCCCTCATACCTATTAGGCAAAGAGGACAGTTTTGAGCAATCGCAACAATGGGCTCTGTGCTCTAATAGACTGATGATGTGATTTGTCAGAAAGTAAGGGGTCACACTGCTTTCATCTTCAACCAAAGATGGGAACTAATGCTACATTGTCATGACATTATCATAGCATGTACTGTTCACGCATGCTTTCCAGCAGGGGTGATTAAACTGAAGAACTGTTGTCTTTCAGAACAAAAATGCATTTTTTTTTCATTCTATGAACTAATTGTTTATTACAAGATAGCATTATTATTGTTTGTACTAGATGTATTACTATTCATTCTTTCCTTACAGAGTTGGTGAATGTGTATCTAGTCATACTTTCTAAAGTCATTATTAAATTGTACTCATAGTTACATTATAAAATCAACATAAAACTATAATCATAATTACATTGTAAGTATACCTATTTGGCTTAATGCAAAAAATAGGGGTTAGAGGTTTAAAGTCTAGTGTTTTGTAATAACAAAGTATGCTTTTTACACAGTGCATTGTACTACGCCTAATGTTATTGTTACCCTTTTACAAAAGTAATGAATACACAATGCAAGGTTTTGCCAAGTACACCCCTCTATGACTAAGATCAAAATGCTTCATTGAACAACATTTACCATATCTCTTAGATCAAGAGCCTACAGCTACTGAACATAGTACTTTGTTTCTTTGTACATTCCACAAAGCCTCATGATCATATGGATTCCCAGACTCTGCAGACACAAACATATACACACACAGAGAGATTGGGGGGAGAGAGGGAGAGAGAGAGAGAGAGAGAGAGAGAGAGAAACAATAGGGAACAAGCCCCTGAAGAACCCTCACAACATAATCAAACAGGGATACACGGTTGTGGAGCAGGGCTACACGCCTCTGTCAGCTCGACAGTTGGGATGGGTGGCTGCCAAGACATGGCTAAATTTACACACGGGTCAGTCTTTGGCAGTTCTTCCCCATTGTCAGGCTGGCTTCAGGTTTTCTGATAAAAGAGGTTTGCTCCTTCAAAGTCTAGTGACAGCCTTGACAGCAAGAGGAGGCGTGGACCGGGACCTTCCTAGATCGTGCTTGTGTGAGTGTGTGTGTGTGTGTGTGTGTGTGTGTAAATATACAAATAGCTACAGTATGTGAGCAGGCATTGTTGAATGTGCATTTGCATCTGTGTTTGTGTGTGTGTGAGGGCTGTCTAAGGTTGACTAAGAAAAGGCAATGACTATGTAAGTGTCCATATGGCCATTTTACTGTAGTATGCATGTTCATGTGTATTGTAGTATGTATGTATGTATGTATATGTGTGTGTGTGTGTGTGTGTGTGTGTGTGTGTGTGTGTGTGTGTGTGTGTGTGTGTGTGTGTGTATGTGTGTGTGTGTGTGTGTGTGTGTGAGTCCAGAGAGACAGGAAAGGGGGAAATAGCTTTGGCACGGTGACCTGCCAGGGGTTGATAGGCACAGTCAGGCAGTGGGTCGGGCAGCACGGGGGACGAGCCTTGTCACGAGGTCCCTAGCCGCTCGGCCAGAGTGACGGTGGCTGTCCGGCTCTTTCGTGTTGGGATGCGGTGCGCTCCGAGCCCTGATGAACTCAGCACAATGTTGAATAGGAGTGTTTTGGCAACCGAGACAGCGGGAACTGAAGCTGCGGGTCAGAGATAACAGCCCCGTCGGTCTCTGCTCGCCCGCTAGCGAGCGCTCGTCCCCTCTGTCCTTCTCAGGCCAGGAAGAAGACGAGATAGAGAGAGAGAGTGAGAGAGAGAGAGAGAGAGAGAGAGAGAGAGAGAGAGAGAGAGAGTGTATGAGAGACTACAAAGGTAGGCCTAGTCTTCTCACTGTCTGTCATTTCTTTCATTTTGTTTTCTAGAAAATGTCATTGGTGCATTCACATGGGAGGGGAAAATGGGTAACTCCATGAAGACACATAGATAAGACAGATAATTGGGGTTCAAATGTAGTTATATTAGAGGGGTCAGTGGTTATGTCAACAAAATACAACTGTAATTTTGAACCAAAGTTGAACCTTTTTAGCCAAAGTTCTGTCTTGGAAATCGAAAGTGCATATTTGAGTAGATAATTTGTATACCCAATCATACAAGTTAGGATAACTAGTAGTACAAAAAAAATATTCGTCTTGGGGAAGTTACTTTTAAAAAGTAGTGTTTGCTCGTTACTCGTTACTTCTCAAAAAAGTAACCCGTTACTTTACTTAGTTACCCTCTATGGAAAGTAACTTTTTACGTTATTCGTTACTTTTACGTTGCTCGACTTTGGGCAGAACCCAATATCTGTTCCTAAATGTGTAGGCCTACATAAAGTTCTACTATGGAGGACATAACAGCTATTTTTTTTGTGCTCTTTATTATAAAAAATGCCACAAACTTGACAAGAAAACACACTAATCCCAGCGCAGTGAGCTGCCTGCATCAACAGCAGTGCTCGGGGAGCAGTGAGGGGTTAGGTGCCTTGCTCAAGGGCGCTTCAGCCGTGCCTACTGGTCGGGGTTCGAAACGGCAACCCTCCGGTTACAGGTCCGAAGTGCTAACCAGTAGGCCACGGCTGCCCACAGTCATGTTCCCACAAGTTTAATCCCCTAAGAAGACAACCCAACAACTCAAAATGAAACATTTGAAAATTATAGAAAGATGTAGCCCTTCCTACTATTTCAACTGTCAAAAAATGTGAAGGCCCTCCTTTAAGGTACCTCTGTGTCTCCACAAAAGACAAGATCAGGAAGACTAGGTTATTCTTGTGGAGGAAAGCATAATGTTATGTCTGATTGTCAGTCTGTTTTTCTTTTGTTGTTTTTCCTTCTTCACTACATAGGTTAGAGGATGTTACTAACCACGAACAACACGCAAACCTGTCACCTGCATCAAGCTCTGTGTCTCCAGCCTTTCCTCTTGAGCAATCTCTTGGCCTTACATGTGTCTGTGTGTTTATGTACTGTATGTGTATATGTGTATGTGTGTGTGTATGGAGGAGTGGAGGAGGGGGGGACAGGTTGCAGGGGCTGTTAGCATAGGAAGGAAGCAATGGTACGATAGTGAGACAAAGGGCCTCTATCAATTCCGAACACAGCCATGTGAGACAACAAGTTAAGCAGCTCAGTCAGGGTCCCTCTGAGCCTTGCGACTCTGTCTTGTCATGTCCAGGCCTCTGGCTGCTTTGATTTCATTAGCCCAAACACATTGTTTACACCAGTCCAACACCAGCGGCGCCAAAGCCCGAATGGGAAAGAAACTGCCATTCCCATCAGCCTTCACACCTTTGAAATACAGGAGCTTCTACATCATAGAAAAAAGTGGGCGCATGTTCGTTGATAACACCCCCATCTCCTGCTAGACTTCAGCCCTGGTTCACCCACACAAAGGCCAAAGGCGCACAAAGCATTTCACCGACAAAAAAAGTAATCTTCTGATACTACTTTGCCAGTGGTATTACTTGTAGCCCATTTTTGGCGAGATAGTGTGTTTTGCTTTTGCGTCTTTTTTTCTCTCTTTTTTTGACCAATCGTCTCATGTCAGGCGTATCAAAATGGCAGATTTTTTTTTTTTGCTCTTTTTTTTATTCTGCCTTTGCCATCAGCCCAACACAGGTCTCAGTGGCAGTGACAACAGCAAATAAAACAGGATAAGAGCTTGATCTTCCTGTGGTGAGAGGGGAGCATCCTGCCAGCCGCAGGAAAAAAAAAAAACGGCGGAATTAAATCAGAAGGATTAACAGTACCTGTAAAGGCCTGTCAGGTAGATTTACGAGGCCCGCTGATAAGCGCCCTGCAGGGATAAATGCTTCTGGCGTCCCGTGGCTGCCGGGCAGTCAAAGGCAAAGCCGCACCAACGCAGCACCATCGAGCCTGACGACGACGGCTACGTTTCCCCCTCGCCGCTACAACCACCACGCGGCACCTTTAATATCGGCCCCGGCTGAGGCTCGCCTTCGCTCGGACTGATGAAGACTTCCTGTTTGCACTGAGCCACTCTCAGGGTGATAAATTTACTCAAAAGCCACACTGCCAAGGTGGGGGAGGGGGTAAGGGGGAGTGTGGTGGGTGAAGACAGCTGCCTTGATCCAGGGGAAAAGACTCCAGTTCCTGGCGGAAAAAAACGAGGACTGACAGAAAATCCACCGCGTAGCAGAGGCTTTCCCTAGAGAGCACTCGGAGAAGGTTTAAAATATGGAATCGGCCTAGGAAGGATACTTTTCTCATTTCTTAACGTGTGGGAAAAGGCAGGCCAACTCCCGTATTATTTTTCAGACTTTGAATTGAAATACGACTTTGTACACCTTTTCGTATTAAGCAAGTGTGAGACTGAGTGGGTATGTGTGTGTGTTTTTGTGTGTTTGTATGGATACACCAGCAAACGTTTTTGATTTACATGCTGCTTCTGACACACTCTCCGCAGGCATCTGATGAGGACATATAACATCTTATGTGCATTTAGAGAAAAACAACATTCTCTCACCTCAACAGCCAAACATTGCAATTGAGAAAATATTAGTCACAAGTTTTTGTTTTTTGACCGTCAAGGGCGGCGAGTATTTTAAAGCTTTGGTGCCTGTGAAATACAGAGGTTGTTGGGGACGTTTTTATGATATGATAATGAGGTAATAAGGGAGGTTGGCATCGAAACAGCGAAAATACAACGCACGGAGGCCTGGCCTTCTCACTCCCTCCCTCACTCAACCATGCGTCCAGCAGATTTAACGTGACAGGGTAGCTGTGGAAGCAACAGGAGAGAAGCTTAAGTAAAAAAAAGTGGCCTAAACGCTTCTTTTGTGCGAGCGAAAAGCAGGAGGGACGGAGTGACCAAGCCACTGACAGCCAGGGACCCTGACCCTTGTGAGAGGCCTGCAGGTCATGGCCACCTGAACCCCACTGTCAGCGCGCATAACGGTCCAGGCATCCCCCCCGGCAGGCTTCTCCTCCTCAGCGTTTCACTGAGCCATTCAAGGTGGAATACAGGATTAAGTGCACGCAGCGAGAGAATGTCCCATAGCGGAGTCACACCTCCCAATCTCCGAAAAAATGCCTTGTGAGCCCCCTTTTACAGAGAGAGCTCTATTATTGGCCTCTCCACAGTAGCGGGAATCAAACTATGATTTACTGCTGACAGTGTCTTACTTTTACTTGTGTCTGAAACATTAAACAAAAAAAACAAACAAAAAAAAAAACTGAAGCTGTGAGACAAGAAACAGAAATGTATCTCAGCTGTCATGGTGAGCTCCTTTTTCATCAAAGTGTCCAAACAATGTCCTCATATATGGAACGCACTCTCACACTCACTACCTCTCCCCTAAAGAGAAAGAAAGAAAGAGAGAGAGAGAGAGAAAGGAGAGGAGGGGGAACTCAAGGCTGTTTTGATGGAAAGCATGCCAAAGGGTGGGACCTAATTACATCACTGGCACCGAGGTTTCGGAGCGGCCCTGGTGAGTTATAGTCATATAGTCCAGCCACACACTCGCACTCTCTCTCTCTCACACACACACACACACACACACACACACACACACACACACACACACACACACACACTTTTACACACTCCTTCTCAGCACTCCTTAGCGCTGAACACTGTGCTGGACATCTCTCCTGCTAAGATTTCCCAGGCAGAACATTCATAATTGTCCAGTCTGTGGGGGCGGTTTAGGCTCAGGGTGGGGGTGGGGGTTGGGGGGGGGGGGCATGGGAAGCTTTGCCAGAGATCAAGGTATGCAGCGTTATCTGGTGTTGCACAGCCTGAAGTTACCTCTGGATACAAGCAAGGTCATCCCCATCACCCCCCCTTCCTAGTTGGCTGGGAAGCATTCTTTGCCTTGGTCTTTCATCCCTTCTTTCTTTCTTTCTTTCTTTTTTTCTTTCTTTCTTTTTTTGGTGTCCACTTTTCCCACTTCATGTTGCTGTTTTGCTGCTTGCCTGAATACCTGGTGATATTGTAGTAAATGTCAACTTCAATTCCAACCAAGCATGAGCGATCAAAGAAAACACAAGAAAAGAAAAGAAAAGAAGAGAAGGTCTGACAGAGAAACAATGCGTGAAAGAAAACATGGGAAGAAGAGAGACAGAGAGGTTCGAAGAGGGAGAATTATCTCACAAAGAGTGAGCTGTCAGCTGTCAGCCGTCATCAGTCGCGGCTGATCTTAACTAGTCCTTCATGGCCACTCAGAGAGCCTGTTCGGCTGATAAGAGGGGTTCAAGGAGTGGAGTCACGTTTCCTTTGGTGTGGTGCACCTCCATACGCCGCTCCCCAGTAAAACCATATTTTCCCATCAAACCCTCTTGAGTTACGACTTGATGAAATGTCATTAGTGCACAATGTGTAGAGCGGAGAGAGTTCTACTTATTTTAGGCATCAAGGGTAAAAGCCCTCTGCCCCACACCACCAATCACCCCCATCCCCCAACACACACACACACCCACACACACACACACACACACACACAAACACACACAAACACACACACACACACACACAAACCCCCCCCCCCACACACACACACACACACACACATTCTGACACACGGTAATTGAAAACATCGGTTTGCAACATTTACAAGGCCTCCATAAAACGTGGTCCCTTGAGTGGCATTAAGTCACGGCACCTCCGCGTATCCACCGTATATATCATCACTCCTCTCACCACTGAGGCCTGAATGGAAAAGTGATTCGCAATTGTTTTGCTGTTTAGACCCACTTTTCTTCGCACATTTATTTATGTGCGGCGTGCTGCACAGCCAAGCTTGTAGCGAACGTCTGCACAACTTGGGCGAGCGAGAGTGAGAGTCTACGCAAAAAGTCAAGCAGCGACAGCAGGGGCCGGCTTTAGAAAGCTGGAAAATACTGCTTCAAATGGCCTCCGCCACGCACATTCAGGCCAGGTCTCCAGTGAGAATGCTCTCACCCGCGGAAGGTTAGGTAATACATGATATCATGGCTGTGAGCCGCAGGTGGGGAATTCTGGAGGACTTGAATTACAAAGTCGTTTTGCATCAGGTGGCAGGCTTTTAACCAAATACGGCCCTGCTTTCCAAAGAAAACCTCGGGACACCTACAGTAGGGATCGCACCTGAGGGGAAAAGAGGTCTATTTCTTGGTTTCTGCAAAAAAATAAATCTACCTGGAAAAATAGCAAAGCTTTGTCGTTTTTTTCAGTCACAACCTTGGAGCATTGTGCTGCTTAAAGGCGCTTGACTTGCAACATGAGTTGAGTCAGGTGTCTAAGGGCTGTGAGGAGACTTAGTCACTATGACCAAACGTTTACAATTAATTTATGTTAGCATAGCAGGAACAAAGGTGTTTGTGCAGATGAATGAAAGCTAAGCTAATTACAATCAGAAGGTCAAGGGATTGTTAGTGATTTTTTTTTTATATAGTGTTAGTGTTCTTGTGGACTCTCTGCGGACAGGAGATTGGGTAGGATTGGGAGTGACAAAATGTGTGTCAGACTGTGTGTGTGTGTGTGTGTGTGTGTGTGTGTGTGTGTGTGTGTGTGTGTGTGTGTGTGTGTGATGTGTGCACGCGCTAGCCAGGTTGCTGACACTACAAATTAAAAGGGAACCGAGCTAGGCCCTGAGCTTTGTACTTCTCTAAAGCACGGGGTAGAAAGGAAAACAACGCTCACAGAAAATAACCACCACGGCCATAAAGTAGATCAGGCCTCACCTCCCACCTTGCACCAGTGTGTTGTAATAGATAATGTTTACATGTTCCCAACCGCTCGGAAAGACTGTGCGAGTGTCTGCGAAAGGTAATGTTTTCAGGCCATGACCAAATCTATTTTGCTTGGACGGAGTAATGCTTTCTGGATTTAACACAGACTGTTGGTTGATAGGTATGGGCCTTATTATTGTTGCCCCCCCCCCCCCCTTACAATACCTTATTTTTGAACTCTTTCACTGAAGATGTTGGCATCGTGAGTAGTTGGCTAATACTGTAAGGGAAACCATGTGAGAGGGACAAATTCCCATGATGCATTACTGCATGGCCAATTGGAAAGGTTGAGTATGAGCCAAAAAGTCATGCTCATATCACAGCATGCTTCTACAAAACCTATTCTTACATCACAATATGCCTGGCTTGAGAACAAACCAAAGTGTAACTAAAGTGAAAAAGTAGTTATGCAAGACATATGTCAAAACAAAAAGACTACTGTAAGTACACTTAAGTTGGACAACAATGTGAACATTAACTTCCTTTTTCCTCAGGAGTAGATTTTAACTACTGTAGTGACAGATGTCTTTGAGCATCAACCAGCTTCTTTGGAAATCCAATCAAGCTGATGGTCTCTGTATAGCAAGACTGAAAAGGAAACGGGAAGCTATTAGGCATGTTTCCCTTTTCAAGATTAAAGTTACATTGATCAAAATCCCTATAACAGGTTTTTTTTCCTACCCTCTTCCTCATAGAGATTAAAGGGGATATTGTTGACTGAAATATAATACAAACATCTCAGGAACAAAGCGTTTCTAAAAGACTGTCATAACTATTCAGCGGTATTGGACGCCCGGGCACCATGCTGAGAGCGAAGCTATTAAATCTGAGCAATGTGTGGTTTACACAGACGATCACACATCACACCTCCTTAAGGTGCACCTCCAAGGCCAAACACCATTAAACTGGCATTCAGCTGCCAACAAATATGCTGCCGTTTACCAGGATGTAAAGACAGCTGACTTTAACAAGGGATACCACATTTGAGCAGGAATATGTGCTATACGTGTAATACCAGTGCTGCTGTCATTTTTGTGTGGTATAATTGTTGAGGAAATGTGTCCTCTTAAAATTGCTTCATCTGTTAATGCCCAGGTAATAATATAACCACATTCACAATTACATTTCTCTATATATACATGCTTCTATTACCTAAGGTCTGATTCATTAGTATGCCAAATCAGTGTAGCAAATCCTTCCTGGAGGAGGCAGGATAGTATGATCTTTTAAGATCAAAGGAACCACGTCAATTATACTGTACATATTTAGTCGTTCATATCCGTTGGAAAAAACAACAACAACAACTCAGATATAAATAAATAACATGCTTAACTGTAAACATGGATGTAAATGTCGTAGTGTGACACACGGGAGGGTGGGCGGAAGAGAAAGTGGGCAGGGAACACCCGATGAGCAGCTGTCTCGGACAGATGAAAAGGGACGCCTCCCTCCACCTAGCAGCCGACTCCCAGACGATTGCATAATGGCGCTCGCTCACCTCGCCTCGTGTCTGCGCCCTGCCCTGCCCGCCACACAAATATCAGCACTTCTCATCAGCCAGGCCTCTTCACGGCACGAGCAGCAGCTCCAACACACCACTCCTGTTCCTGAAGGGAGGAGAAGAGATGAGGGAGAGAGTGGGAGCGGTGGAGAGGAGGAGAGCGGGCCCTTTGAAATGCAGATTGGGGAGTCTATCAACTGTCACCTGTTCTTAGCACTTCAATTTGGCTGCAGATATGATCGTTTTTCCCCGGGAACAGGTCGGATCGTTATCGGAGCGCCGTGGCAGATTGCGTGTGATGGCTCCATTGTTCTTGATATCTTGATGTGAGGTGTTTATAGGTGCTTTGATCCCCCCGGTGCAGGATGACAAAACGAATCTTAAAGAGGAATTTAGCCGTGCTCTGCCTCTCACTCTCAGTTCTCCATATCTGTCGAGGATTGTTTTCCTTCTGCATTCGACTGCATAAATGTCCCATAAAATGTGATTTCCTTCCCTCTCTTTTTGTGATGGTCTGGCTAGCGGCCTGATAAGCAACATTTCCTGTTCTTAATTCCTGCACATTTTATTGGGATCAAGCGTAAACACATTGAAACATCTTTTGTGTTTGACTAAACTGACTGAACACGTGAACTCACTTCAACCCCCGTGAGGAACGCGTAATAACAACTCATTTAATTTATCATTCTCACAGAGTAAACAGCGGCAAAGGATTGACCACGCAATCATCCCCCCAGACACGTCCTCTGTGTGTATGTGTGTGTGTGTGTGTGTGTGTGTGTGTGTGTGATCATCATTATCAATGCAGCGAAGCCCTTTTAATTCACAAATGCCTTTTCTCATTTTCCCTCCAGGTCACGTGACTATACAATACAACCACAAACATAATACCAGCATGCACAACCTTTCCATAGATCCAAAGAGAGAGAGAGAGAGAGAGAGAGAGAGAGAGAGAGCAAAAAAGGCCATCAAAACGAAACAGTCTTTCCATGCAGTCAGGGGTGGTTGGTTACACAGTAATTACTCTAATAGACTCCATGCTCTCCACTTGGCCTGGCCGGACGTGGCAAGCACGGCGAGAGCTTTAGGTGTATCAGGCCGCTGCCAGACGGCTTTCACTTAATAGGGGCTTTGAAAGCACTGCTCTACCTGCAGGTCTGGGATAATAGCCAACAGCCAGGTCAGTTTTCCATCTCTCCCCCCACTCTCTCTCTCTCATTCTCTCACTCTCTTTTTGCACTGAGCTTATAAACCTGTCAGCGTGCGTGTAGGCTGTGTCACCTTTGCCATGGTTTCAAAAGAGAGAAACCTCTGTCTCTGCCTTCAATCCTCCCACCCGCCACTGGACACACACGCACGCACACACACACACACACACACACACACACACACACACACACACATACACACACAAACACACACACACACACACACACACACACCACCTTTGAGCTGCCTCAGACCCCTCAGGAAACACACCGGCAGCTTATTGGATCAGCTCAAGGAATCCTCAGTAATAAGAAACATTCTGGAATAACAGGCACCTAGCGCTGAGCCACGCTCGCTCGGCTAGTGTGAAATACCATGGAAAAGCTCTCATCTGGCTGTTGTGTTAAGAACGCCAGAGGTGGGAAGGGTCGCAGCCGTCATTACATGCAATTTATTAATTTTTTGGGGTATTACCTCATCATAGTAGTGCCACGTGCGGAAACACTTGGTTTGGCTTCATAACGCATTCACAGGTGAGTGTTCTGCATAACTCGTGTGTAAGAGAGGAAAACCACACAAAGCCATTAATGATCCTATTTCCCGTTTGAGTGAGAGCAAGCCAGCGCAATCTTATTAGCTGACACAATTTGTGAAGGCTTAAAGCATTTCAGTCATTAACGGGACTCACACGAAGACCCCATATCGGAATAATCTACTTTTGGTGGAAGACGACGTGTCGAGAGAGCAGGCAGTAATGACACGCTTGTCTGCGGAAATCCGAGCTGTTGTTCCGATTGTGTTGAATAAAAACGTTGGGAACTTGAGGAGGGAATTGCCAGCACTTGGGACGAGCCCAGATTCGGCCTCCCCATCAATAACACCACTGCAGCCAACACGGACAAAAAGGGTCACGTCAAAAGGTGTCACACTTAGTTCCTCTCAAATCCATTTATCAGAGGGTATTGCAGAAACGCCCCGTGAAGTACAGGAAAAGTGCCTCTGATCTTAGTTCTGTTGATATGTCCACATGCACATCTGATTGGTTACCTTACATATGACCCCTATTGTAGCGTGGACCTCTGGAGGAAAGAGGAATGATGTAATGCAATAGGACTCTCCCCACAGAGGGATCATGTGGTATGAGAGAAAAATACACGTCAAAATCTGATACTTGCCGGTGTGCAGTGAGAAAATATAAATCCATGCCACAATACACTCATTCAAAGTAAATTCACTTACCAGTGGAGACACCAGGAAAGACAAAGAGTTGCCTTTCATATGACACACACTACGGTGTCACACCAGTGAGCTTTATGGCTTATGTGAAATCCAGAAGCATCAGTGTTTGTATGATTCATTTCACCGGGATTTCAGGAAGCATACACTTTATCAACAATCTTTACATATCCAGTTACTTTTTATGTACCTGTCCGCCCTTGTAGAAATTACTTTTCAAGAGGACCTCTGAGGCAGTCGAAGGTTGAATGAGTTCAGAGAGGTGTGTGCGTCTCATGTTGCTGTAGCGGTCATCACCATGAAATAAAACAAGGCATAAAAAAGTTAGAGTGGCAATAACCAAAAGTCTCCTTGCATATTCATGGCGCATATTGACACAAGCGTTGGCTGCAAGGAGAAATAAAATACAGTTCGGCTGAGGAACCCTGCTGGTTTTCTGGGGATAAAACTCGTACTGGCCAATGAATAGGGCATTAAATCACTGCCGTCGAGGTAAATCCTGGGCACTATTTGGGCATTTCACTCTGGAGCCCTCAGCAAAAATAATGCATTCAACCTCCTATGTCCCAAGATAAAATATCATACCAAACCAAAAGGTATCACTCGACTTGAAAAATATGAAGAAAACTTTATACTTTTAATTGCTATTTATAAACGATGTTTAAACGATTATATTTAAAACACAGCCTTTTAAAAGAGCATCAGCAGAATATTTTGTGGTGGAAAATTATATTCTTAGTCATCGGAAACGCCATGGCCTGTTATGTCAAAGGTAAAATGGCTTCTAAAAATGTCATCACAAAATCCCCAAAGGCTAGCAAACCCTCCCCTTTCAAAAATATGAAATAAAACAAAAACACAGAGCAAGGAAAGCATATTTAGAATATAAACTAAACTTGTCCTTGTCATGTGTAGACCTTATCAAAATGGGCAGATATAAGCCCTGAACTTCACTATTTGTCATGAGGCTCTCAGTAGTGCTTATAATATCAATATGATGTTTACTGTACTGTAGAAAATATATGGGAATGTCCAATCCATTACAGTTCATTTCTAGACCACAGTCAGTGAGTAATTATACACCAGACCTCTTTCTGGCACTGCTATGACTTGGCACTTAGACCCTAAGAAATGTAGCGCTATATTTGAGTTGGGGAGAGCCGTGTCCTTTTTTTCTTTCTGCAGCTTGGTCTACTGAAGGTGCTGAGTTATGTCCATCCATCTTGATGCATTTCATCCCCTCGCCTTATCTTCCAGACACCCCCGCGCTTGACACAGTGGCGATGTGTTTGGAATTAATGAGTTCTAATGATAGCAGCTTTGTCATGATCAGATATCATATGACAGGAAGGACTGGACTGTTACTAATACCATTAACATGGACAGCAGACTTTTGTGACTAATTGGACACATCATAAACTGTTTATTCTACTTGTGTAAACTTGTGAACACCCAGGAAGAGGACGGGCTGAAAGATTCACACAAGAGGTGTCCTCGCTTTCATCGACAGTTAAAAGGCAAATCTGATTCAAGACAAAGTCCACATGCATGAGGCGATACACTCAGGTGATGTGAGTGAAACTGACCCAAGACACCAAGCGATCTCTCCAAGGTCAATAATGAGATTTTCACAACCATAACCACAGTTGTTCCAGCACACTCCTTGGCACTGAGCAGACATACTTCTTTCTGAAGACTTCGGAGTCCTGGACTACATGGCCCATTAGGACCCTGGAGGCGGGCGGTCAGTCGGTTGGGGGGGGGGGCAATGGAGGGGATCAGGAGAAGTCTATTTTCCTTCTTCCTCTCACGTCTCATTTCATCGGTGGTGACATGTGGGCCTGCTCCAGTCCTGAGATCCTATGGAGGCCTGGGTGATTAGGTGTTCATTTTATTCATTTCGCTGAGCTTCTACCCAACGTGACTCACAACGCATACATTTTCATAAGGATGGATTTTGTTCATCTGTATCCAACACCATGATGTTGGTGTGGTTAGCTACTTGCTCTGCCAGTTGCCTCACCAGTTGCCACTTGTGTTCCCCTAAAAAGGGGCGTGATGCAGAGAAATGTATCTTTATGACGTTGTGCCGGTTGTGAGAATAGAGTGGAGTAGAGTAGAATAGAGTGGATTGGAATAGAGTAGAGAGGAGTAGAATAGAATAGAGTGGATTGGAAAAGAGTAGACTATAGAGACTATAGATCTATTGGAATAGAGTGGACTAGAGTACAGTAGAGTGGAATAAAATAGACTAGAGTATAGTAGAATAGAGTGGAGTAGAGTCAAATACAGTAAAGTGAAGTAGAACTGAATATAATAACCTGTAGAAGAGTAGAGTAGAGATGTGTATAAGTCCGTAAAATATAACAGGATAGATGGGAGTGGAGAAGAGAGGACTGCCACTCATTCTTATCAGCATGTGAGTATATTATTATCAAAGCCCATGCCTTTGGTGTCTTTAGCACAGCTTACTCTTCCAACTACTGCAACTCAGTACAGCACAGTAGATTTGAGTGATCCGTGTGTGAATTGGTCATTATAAAAGTAATGACCTTGGCCTAGCTCTTGTGGACCAAATGAACCACAGTGGAGTAGAGGTGAGTGGATAAGAGAAGACATCAAGTGGAAGAAGTAACCAGTCGTCCAGATATTTTAATTTTCATCAGTGTGTGTTTTAATCCGTATCGACCACATGATCTTGGTGTTGTTCACAACTTGCTCCTCTAGTTGGGTCCCAGCCATGCAGCGGAGTTTAAGTAAAGCAGAAAGGAGTGGAGCAGAGGAGGAGGTGGAGGAGGAGGTGGTGGAGTCCTGTCGTCCAGGCCATGCAGAGGGGAGCAGAGCAGAGCAGCGGGCTCAGGGCTGCCGGCCTGACAGAGGATTATAGAAAACAGATGACTTACGCTTCTAATTTGTGGACTTAAATTGCAAACAGAATTTCAGGAGTCGAGCGGAGTAATAAATGGCAACAGGGGGAAGCCACACGCAGTCCGGTCGGTGTGTGGTGGCTGTAGGTTAAACCAAATAGGAAGAGACAGGTTATGATGCCGCAGTGCATTACGCCGCACTGAGCCTTAAATTACCACGGCCGCTGGAAGGTACACTGCTGCCGAGAGGGAGACAGAGAGGGGGGTGGGGGGGCAGGGGAAACGAGGGAGGGAGGGAGTCAGGGGTGATGGGTGGTTGCCGCGGCGGGAGAGGTGCGTAGCGACCACTTCTCACCCTGAATGACTCAGACTAGTGGTCAGAGTGCGATCACACTTGGCACCCACGACTACGGCAGGAGGCTCGTCCGTCACACGGCTCCGAGTGAAAGATGACCTCAGAGGAGGTGGACGAAAGGGGAGGTAAATTAAAAGACACCCCCAAAGACACCGCCAAAGTGATGTAACAGAAAGCGATGTGACAGCCTAATTTTGGGATGTTTTCCAAAGAGTGGAACACTCACTTCAAATATTTGAAAAAAAAGGGACAGTAAACATTAAAGATCCCAAATGTAATGTAAAAATATATACTGTCCTCACATTATGTACTTTTACAACAATTATTATTCTCAGAAATTAATATATTCTCACATTTTCTCATGTTCAAATCAATTTGAGTATTAAGTCGTTAGTTATAGATAGTTTTTTTGTAGACCTGTATGTATCATGTAGTATACTTGAACAGGCCTGATTGAGCGAACAAGCCTGATTTAGCATACATGTGTGTCCTAAACAGGAGAAGACAGGAGCTGCCTGTTAAACCCCCACCTGTTGGTAATTACCCATTCACTGGTCTCTAAGGTGGAGGGGTGTGTGTGTGTGTGTGTGTGTGTGTGTGTGTGTGTGTGTGTGTGTGTGTGTGTGTGTGTGTGTGTGTGTGTGTGTGTGTGTGTGTCTGGGGGGTAGAGGGTCTGGGTGTTGAAGTCATTGGAAATTCCTGAATGTTGCATAGGAGGGGAGAATATGAATCCTCCTCCTCCTCCCCCTCTCTTCCCCTCGCTTTCTCCCTCTCTCTCTCTCTCTTTCTCTCTGCCTGTCTTTCCTTCTCTCCTGAGTATGGGGGCACGGGTGGCTGGAAGAGGGAGCGGAAATCCACTGGGCCGAGACAGCTGCTGCGCGACTGCCACCTGGCACCTGTTTCAGCCTCTGCCGGAGGAAGAGTGTGGGGGAGGGGGGGGGGGGAACAGGAGGAGGGTGGGAGAGACGAGTGGAGGTGCTGGGAAGAGATGGAGGATGGGGGGGGGGCTGAGGGAGCTGGTTGGTTACAATGTAGGTCTTGTGGCAGGAATGGAATCTGCCATGATAAACGGCAGGATTAGACGCCTCCACGTGCACCAGGAGAACACAGTGCTGAGATAGAGAGAGAGAGGAAGGAGAGAGAGAGTTAGAGAGAGAGAGAGAGTGGAGAACATTGCCTAAGCAATGCTAGGATTCAGTTTACTCTGTGGAAGGGAAGAGGTTAGGCCTGCGTGTCCAGTTTGGTGGTG
>NW_027468689.1:20108738-20128738 GCF_046254945.1 Alosa pseudoharengus | reverse complement strand
CTCTTTCGGAATTTACTTAATGAGTTTAGATGCCCATTGTGTTGGCAGTGGCTCCTATAAGACAAGCGTTTCTGAGAAGAAAAAAAAAGAAAATGACAGAGAGAGAGAGAGAGGGGGAGAGAGAAAGAGAGAGAGAGAGAGGGGGGTGAAGAAAGGGTGGGGGGAAATGAGGGCGAAGATTGAGCAGTGGAGGCGATGTTCTGACATGGCCGAGGGCCACACAGGCAAGGTGTAGCACGAGGCCGGGGTGGACGCCGAATCAAGTCAGGTCATTAACGTGGAACAAAAGGGGGGCTTGGACGCCCATGGGCCGGATGCCTGTCTCCCTGCACACACACACACACACACACACACACACACACACACACACATAGCCAGCACAGAGGACCTTTTCAGGAGCTATCTGCACTGCACCTTGATCACATCAAGCGGCTGACACCATTTTCTTCAGCAAACTCCGGCGGCTTCCTTTCAGGGGTCTTATCTACTGCTGCTGTTGTTGTTTTTGTTTTTGCTTTTTTTCCCCCCTCCACTCCCTCTCACCCTATTGGTGCTTTCTGTTGGGGTCTCAAGGCTTCAGTCCGCCTTTCTTCTCTGGTCTTCGGCGAGGGAACAAGCTTGTTAGCTGGCATGGATATTTTGACTGGAGATACGCTTTGGCCACTTGCCTATGGAAACAGAGTCAAAGCCCAACCTGGTCTAATTGTCACATCTGCAGTCCAGGGAGAGAGGGCTTTGGTGGGGTTCAGCTTGATAAATATCAAAAGAGCCTCTCTTGTTTTTTCTCTTCTAGCCAATCCCTTGTTTTTGAGGGGGGGAAAGGAGGAAAAAAAAGAATCTTGTAAATTAATCTTAGAGTCAAAACAAGTCTTGGCTTCTCTTGTTATTTTCGCTGTTTTTGTCCAGAAGTTTCCATCAAAGGGATGCCCATGTTAGAGACATTGAGTTAAACCATCCCCACCATTTATAGATCTGATGTCTATCAAGGTTTACAAGCCGCAGTTTATCTAATGAGTGTCAGAGTTGGCCAAATATTTTCCCATATTTTCACCCAAGTCACATGCCCATGTCAAAGAGAAAAGCTTTGCTGTTATGACTATGTGAACATAATTTTGAGGCAGTACCAGAGTGGTCCTGGAAAATGAGTAGAATTTGTCTGACAGTGGAAAAGGTGACGTACAACAGTCAATTTTATTTTTTATTTGTTTAAAAAAATTTTTGCACAGTATTTGCAGTATTTTTTTTGTGTACAGTATATCGCTGTATAAATGCATGTTATAGACAAATAGACACAGACAGAGAAACAAGAAAACAAATACAGAGAAAAAGATAAATAGACAAATAGGTTAGGTAGATAAATATATATTATTAATAAATTGTGCCAGATCACTATTTACTTCATAATGAAAATAATAGAACAAAAAAAAATACCAATAAAATTAAATATAATATTGTGGCCACTGTGTTGCATGCTCTTCCTCCCTGATGGGGATGATGTATGGGGTAACGAGGTAAGTATTAACAGACCTGATTTACAACTGTACTCTTTCAATATTCTTCTTAATTTTTACCATGCAGTATATGTGAACATCCCAATTCACATTGGGAGTGTGAATTCCAGCCAGAGGTGTAAACACGCATTGCAAGTGAGGTAATTAGGCTACAGGCCCAGTGAAAGGAGTCTGTTAAGGTTCAGGCATATTTCCTCTCCTTTAAAAGCATCTGTTCCCCGACCCTACCTCCAATGTTCAAAAGAGTGTGAGTATGTGTGTGAGTGTGTATGTTTTTTTGCTGCCTTTACTGTGATGGTGACAGACATGCTTAGATGGTTAGATGCTTAGGTGGGGGTGTGTGTGTGTGTGTGTGTGGGGGGGGGGGGTGACAGTCCAGTCACAAACAACCAGAAAACTACAGGAAATGGATCAGAGAAAAGGCAGATGGTCATACGGTCCCTCCAATAAATGAGAGGGAAGATGGGAATGAAATGAGAGAAAGAGTGAGAGAGTGAGGGAGAGAGGGAGAGGAGAGGGGCAATAGAAGAGAGTTGGGGGGAGGGAGAGAGGTAAAGGATGAGAGGGAAGTAGGGGTGAGGGGATGAGAGCCATGCAGAAGGGATTTTTATAACCCCACTCTTGTTCGTGCCCTTGCCTTAGTTAAACCAGTTAGGCCTGCTACATTAGCCATTGGAATGGTTTATGTACTTGTACCAATTCAATTATTTGTTTCTGCGCGTCAGCCACTGGAGAAACTGGGTCCGGGCTCTCCCATAAATCCTGCCTGTTAATTTCTCCGTGATGCAGTGGCCGTGATCATTTAAGACAGGGCAATTGATACTGCTGTCAGGCCTGATCCTGCCTCTAAAGGATGTTTTTACAGAACATCATGGTGACACTTTGCTCAGATGAATGTCCAGGAAGCCTTTTGATTAATGTAATGCAATAAAAGAAATGGGAGGCTAACATGCCTCCGCACGTCTTGTTAAGAATATTTGATTCATGGTATGAAATTCTGAACAGCCAACCAACCCCCCCTCCCCACCTCCCAGCCCCCGTACTGTCAACCCCCCCTCCCTGACACACCACCTCCTCTCGGAGGGGTCTTTCTATCATTTTTTTGCCATCAATCAATACACGTGACAGCGCTGGCAGTTTGGCTGGTCTTCTCGGTAGCCTCTCAGCCTCGCCTAGCACTGTATTTTAGACACATTTCCATGAACTTATCTTTTCTCTCTCTCTCTCTCTCTCTCTCTCTCTCTCTCTCTCTCTCTCTCCACTTTATGCAGTTGAAGGATGGGGCATGGGGCGAGAGAGGAACATATCTGTCAGTTCATTTGTGTCACTCTGTCGGGGTTGAGGGAGTAGATGTATGTCGACTGAAAAGCACACTAGGGGAATGCATGCCTGTGTCACCAACTGCATCTTTTTTGCCTTTTTGAGTCTGTGACATCCTAATAACAAGGACATTATAGACGGATACACACATTTTTTCAGCTCTCTTTCTTTCTTTCTTTCTTTCTTTCTTTCTTTCTTTCTTTCTTTCTTTCTTTCTTTCGTATTTCTATCTCTTCGTAGCGCACTGAGAAGGTGTGCACACGTCTCTCCATTCTTCGTAACACTCCCTAGCAGCCAACCGATCACAAGCATCGTGGGTAAAGTTCTGCACTTCGACAGAAGGCTACGCACCAAGCCGCCTGCCAAGATGTGCTTCAGCGTCACGCATCCACAACAGGTTGGCTTCCCTCCTCATCTGCTACGTATGCAGCACTCCAGAAAATGAGCTCACTTTTTTTTCTTTCTCTCTCACTCGCCTCCTTCTCTCCCTCCATCTCTCTCTCTCTCTCTCTCTCTGTCCCTCTCTGCGATTCTATTTTGTGCGGAACCGCCACTGTTAAGCCACATGCAACTGCGAAAGCGAAGAAATCCTCTCCATTGTGCCGAAAAAGCCGCTAATTTTCATTCAAGGTAAAGGACCCTATCCTGACAAGCTGTGCGGCAGGCAGAGCTAACATTTGTTTGCCACATCGCCTCAGTGGAGCATGTTGCACAGGCAATTTCATTTATTTATTTTTTTCAAAGGTAGGCTACACCATGAAAAACTAGAAAAACACCAGCAGTCTTTTATGTGCCCCAGTGATGTCTAAAACAAGAAGGCCTTTTTTCTCCTTAAACAGCCATTTTATTTTGTTGATGGTGAAGTACTAAATAATTTAAAATCCTCCTTTAAAATCTCCAATTAAACTGCTGCACTGAGCCAGACTATAGGATATGAAAATAAATGCTACATGCATGCAGATCAACAAGGTAAGTGACCTTCATCTTTGTTTCATCACAAAGTTAAACATTTCTACATTGATATGAAGCTTGGGGGAAAGGAACCAGTGTTGTCAGTTATATAAGACACAAGCAAACCTTATCCAGTTGGGCTAAATTTAACAAATCACCTGAAACATGCCTCCTCCACAATAATTAAATTTCATGCAAACTCTCACACTCTTTAGCCGCATCATCAGTGCGTTATTATCGTTCATTTAATTATTAGTCATTATTATTATTATTCAACCTGTGACGGTGAGCATTGATGTGGAGTCATTCCTGCGCTCGGTGAGTGTGCGCACCTGTGTGTCGCTAATCTAGGGATCGATTCCCCATTATGGCGGAAGGAGCGTCTCCTCGGGGGGTCATCACTCTTCGCCGCCCGCCTCGCCTCTCCTCTCCTCTCCTCTCCGGTTGGTGAGTCAGTGCTTTTCACACCTGACTGCACCTCTGAACGCACACTGTCAATGAGTATATGTTACCTGTTTAAAGGCCAACAGATGACATGACTGAGCGCACCACGCACAGGTTAACTAGAGGTGTGTGTGTGTGGAGAGAGGAGAGTGTGAAAGGCCTTTTTGCCCTGTGTTTGTGTGTGTGGAGAGAGGAGAGTGTGAAAGGCCTTTTTGCCCTGTGTGTGTGTGTGTGGAGAGAGAGGAGAATGTGAAAGGCCTTTCTGCCCTGTGTGTGTGTGTGCGATAGTCCCTCACCTGTTCCTGTTCCCTTCATGTTACCTGTTTAAAGGCTAACGCATAGTGGACAGAGGTTAACTAGAGGAATGTGTGTGTGTGCGTGTGTGTGTGTGTGTGTGTGTTGATTTCTTGTATTTCTCTGTATTTGTGTGATGTCTCTAACCTGGCCCCATTCAAGCAGGACTCAGAGTTTATTACCTCGTGGCACTGAATTGAATGCCACACAGGTCAATGGAGAAAGACCAGCTGTGACCACATGCAGTCTGGTACAGGTGATGATTCCAGTTGGGATTTGAAAGGTTTTGCTGTGCCACAAAGGTCTGGTTAGACATTGAGTCATGGCCCATCAGACAGCAGGTGTTCCAGGTATACTGTACAGGTCTGTTAGGCATGTTTGATGAGCAAACTTTCCATCTCCATCCCACTGTTAATAATTTTCACAGAATGTTGGACTCATCATACCCTCAAATAGAATCACTGAGCCGAAGCATTGCTGAGTAACAGATAAAAATGATTTCAAAGATAGAAAGTAATGAGTACAAAGTGACATAAGGTGAGCCTAAACCATAATTTAATTTTCTATTGGATGATAAAATATGTAGACACTGTACAAGTCTTTTATGTAATGACCGCCTTGTTAAATCATCCTAAACAAACTGAAATGAAATGGTTTATTTCTTTCTATAAATTACTTTTTTCCTTGCTATTATTCTGTGATTATATGGCAACGTGCTCTTGTGCGTTCTGTTTTAATCCCTCAGATAATTTCAACGGCCTTGTAAACAAATTCATGAGTCGATGCTATCTGTTGGTATGCTGGCAAATGCCATTGCCGATCTTGTTGGGAATGTTTATCTACACACACACACTCCCACCTGCTAAGAGGTGTCACACTTTAATGAAATTGTTTGAATATCGAGGCGCGTTGCTAAGAAACAGCGCTCGTCTAGTCGGGGATGCCATGCTTACAGATATATGTCATCAAATAATGATTAGAGATGTGCTAACCTCAAGGTGTCCTGTGCGATGGAGGACGGTTTTTATGCTCGGATCTGCCGAGCCGATCCCTTCGAAAGGGAAGCTCCACCTTTGTGTGCCTGACTTGGCAACAGTTCCAGTTCTGCCAATTTATGAGGAAATGCGATGGTTTGTGTCTGAAACAGGAGCCTGTCAGACCATTGATGGCATTATACCGTAACGCGATTGTCAACACCTGATGTTTACATTTCTGAAGTAAATTAGCATCAAGCCTTCCAGGTTAGGGACTTAGCAACACAGGAGGCATGTTTGCTTGCTACACAGAGCCACCGAGAAAAGTTGGCCTTGAAAGAGTGCCAGGACCAACACCTTGGTTCTTTTTTTGCGCTGCCACAAGCGTTAAATCTCGTCACACTTCAGTTCTGAGACACTTTCTTGTTCGCGTTGCCATTTCACACTTGATCTTCTCTCCTTCTTCCTGCTCCACCTATCTGAGAAGGAAGGATTGGCGTCTCATCACAAACACATTGCCATTAGCTGTGATGCGAATGCGCCTCCACCACTCCAAAGGAGCACGTAAAATACTACCACTCCCCTGAGCCCACGGATAATGGAACTCCAATTTATACACATGTATAAAAATGTTGTCAACATAGACTCTCGTCTCAAACCGCCTTTGAAGAGACACTTGTGTGGAGTAGTATTCTCCTCTCGTCCCTTCTCTCTCGCTCTGTCTCTTTCTCTCCTCCATTTTTTTCTCTCACTTCTCCCCTCACTGCCTCCTCCTTCACTACCCCTCCTCCTCCTCCCTCTCTGCTCTCTCTCCTGGTTGCTTCGGACCAGACCAGACCAGCTCAGCAGTGGGCAGTGGGGGCCTCTTGCATCTTGGCTTTCTATTTGTCTCAAATTGATGCTTTGCCTCCAGACTGCGGGCGAGCATCTGGACAATGGCATACGGAGGACCAGGGCCACTCCACGGGTGCCCAGGAAGGGATTCAATAAGGTGGCCGCAGGTGGGCCCTCCCTCCCCCGCAACCAACCGCCCACCTCCACACGGCACAGCCGCAGAGACAGACTCGGGCGGTGGGGGCTTCTCTAGTCTACCCCACTCCTCCTCCTCCTCTCTAGTCTCCTCCTCTGTGGTCTCCTTCTCTCTGCTTTTCCCACTCCCGGAGCCCTCCCGAAGCGGCGGGGAGGACCTTTGAGGCGACTTGGCTGCGTTTTTTTGGGCCTGGCTCGCCGCGGGTTACAGGATCAATCTGTCCCTTTTTAATGGCAAACGACCGCTAGAGCGTCAACAGTGCGACCGCGGCGCCTTGGTGGGAGGGGAAGGAAAGACGAATGCCTTTAATACAGTCTAACACGGAGCACTGGGCCTAAATGGACATCCCTGTGTACGCCACAAATAAAGACATTTCACCCCCCCACACACGCGCACACACACACACACACACATATACACACACACACACACACACACTCATCCACCCCTTTAAGCTTAGAGGCTCATTTCTGATAATTGCTGATGCCTTAGGTG
The DNA here is from genome assembly GCF_046254945.1 of Alosa pseudoharengus. Classification (NCBI taxonomy): domain Eukaryota; kingdom Metazoa; phylum Chordata; class Actinopteri; order Clupeiformes; family Clupeidae; genus Alosa; species Alosa pseudoharengus. The sequence goes on along the minus strand of NW_027468689.1, from coordinate 20,121,719 downwards.
GGGATTTAACCATGGCAGTGGAAGTAGGGTGGGGGGGGGGGGTTAAAAGACGGCTTGGTGTGGCTGTGAAGGACCTCTTGTGTAGGTTAATTCCCATATGAATGAAATGATTTCTATAGACATATACGGTGAAAGGCCCCAGTGTCTAGGACAAAGACACATATGGAATACAGAGACAACCGGGGTCTTGTGATCTGTGCCTTTGACGCGGGCAGCGGGTGGAAGAACATTAAGCATGGAGAATAAATGCCATCGCAGGGCCCGTCTGCCTGTTCCTGATGGGCTCTCCACGATAAGGATCGAGTGCCTGGCTGCCTGACATGCTGACTCAAATCAATCCCGTGCAATTAAAGCCTAAAGCCATTATATTTGAAATACTTAAGGTCTCTTTGTTGTTATGCAAGCCAGCGCCATGTTAGTGTTTCAATGGTGCTTCAGTGCAGTGCAATAGCAAACTCGGAATAAAGTCTCTGGTCAAAACAGTGAAGTGAGCTTATGATAAATATATGTTATGGAACATAGATATAAGTCACTCATGGCAAACAGTAGTCAATACAAAATACAAATGAATTCCATACAATACACATGGATGTACATACATAGTTAATGCCAATGTAGGTACTTGAAATGGGTTTTATTGTTAATATTGCTTTCAGTACATTTCCCAGAATGCTTTAATGTTGGTTATTTTTATTTATTTATAAATGGAGGAGAGGGGTGAGGCGGTGTACATTTTTCTGTGATTTCATTAACCTACAACGAAAACCTTTCCCAAGGATTTCAAAGTTTCCACCAACATCACTGTCCATGTTGGATCGATCCATCCAACCATGCTGGGGACAACTCTCAGCGCAGGGGACAACTCAGCGCAGACGTCTCCCAGGCCCATGAGCCCACATTTGGCAGGATTGGGCAGATGTTCCTCACCCCTCTCGGACCCTGACATCATCTGAGGCACCGTGCTAAAATAGACAGCTTACAGGAACGGATTTAGAAGCTCCGCTCCACTCCCGTGTTGTCAGCTCTGTCAGGGCAGTTTGCACATGCCCGTGGAATGCACGTCTCAGCGCGAGGAGGAAGTGTCCAACGCTTGGGTCGGCCCGGGGAAGAAAGGGCTCCTGAGGAGGCCAGATGTTTGGAAGGAGTGAGCGAGAGAATGAGCAGGTCACTGGACTCCAGCGTGTCAGGAAGGCGTTCGCTACGCTGAGCAGCTCAGACTGACTCATCAGTTATGGCTAACAGGAAAGTGTGTGTGTGTGTGTGCATGTGTGTAGAGGGGGGGGGGGGGGGAGTGTAACCTTGACCAGTATATATCTCTGGTGCCTGGACACACACACACACATACACACACACACACATAAACTCATGCACATGTTCATATAGACACAAGCATGTGCACAAATCAACCCCCACATTAGCATGAATGCACACAAAGGCCCTCTCTCTGTCACACACACACACACACACACACACACACACACACACACACACACACGCACGTACACAGGCACACACACTGGCAGCACTCTTGCTGAGATGCACTCTGCGGTGGATGAGCACACACACCTGTTGGCCTGGGAGATTTTGCAAGCGCAGGGAGAGAAAGACAGAGAGAGAGATAGAGAAAGAGAGAGAGGGAGATAGAGAGAGAGAGAGAGAGAGAGAGAGGGAGGAAGTGATGGCTACTCACCCTCCCTTGAACGGACCAAAACCACAGCTGCGCTTGCAGTTCCACACGGCCCTGGTTACATAACTTTAGTGTGACACTCAGGATGGTGTGTGGGCAGGGACATGCGGAGAGGAGGAAGGATAGATAGAAAGAAAGACAGGAGGAAAGAAAGAAAGAAATGTCTGGTTTGTTCAGACATTTGACATTGTAAGATTTTATTGAAAAGACTGAGATCGCAATAAGGTGTGTGTGTGGGGGGGTAAATCAAGGAATTTAAGACTTTAAATGCAAATCATTGTTTTATTGTATTATATAACTGTGCTAACACATAGATAGAGTGCAGAAGTAAACCCACATACTCAGTGTTCTGAATTCAGATAATAGTATACAAGAAATATGGAGACATTTTAGAGGATTGAAATGAGAATTCCGGAACACTCCACATGTGACACTCTCTGAAATAAGCTCTATAGTAATTTCACTGAGATTTCTGTACATCACATCTTTGAAATGATCACCCTCATCTCTTCCTTGCTCTCTCTTTCTCCCACTCTCTCTCCTTTGCCCTCTGTTTTTCTCCAGATTTGGGATGCCATGTAGTGGCATGCAATTAAACTTATATTCAATCAAACTCACATGCCAGAGACTCTCCATCTTTAAAAGTCTCCACAGTGCTTCTCCCTTTAACCGTCTGCCTTGACAGACTCCGCTCGACACCAGACTAGAGACTTCCCCACCTAAATCAGTGTCAGCCAGGCTCCAGATTAGTGTTAATTGAGAGGTTTGCACGGGAGCCAGGTTTCATCTAAATACTGCATGGAAGAAGAGGGGGTGGGGGGTGTGGAGAGCATAAACATGAAGCGTACGCGCAAGGCTCCTGCATGATTGCCTAGTATTACACCATCCGCACCTCATAAATACCCAACATGAAGAGAAGTATGAGGAAGGAACAGAGAGAGAAAGAGAGAGAGAGAGAGAGAGATGTGGGGGCAGAGGAGAGAGACTGAAAGGAAGAGAAGGGAGGTGAGAGAGAGAGAGAGAGAGAGAGAGAGAAGGGGAATAGAGTGAGAGAGCTTTGCCAGGGTGATGAAACCTGGCATTTCACCCTGCTCAGTGCCAATAACAGATGTGCCACATAAGGTGACTATACGTGAGGAAACCCGTGAGATTCTGTCACTTACACTTCATGTAACACACACACACACACACACACACCATATGCAAATACACAGCCCCTCCCCACCTTTTAGCATTGTGCTAATATGGTGCTCAGGTGCAACACAGACACAGATGTGTGTGTGTACATGTTTGTGTGTACCTACATTGCATATTATGCATGAGAGCTTTGTGTGGTGAGTGTGTGTGTGTGTGGTGTGCAGTGGGTACACAGGGTGTGCATGGTATGTCAGTGCAGGTGTACCTGCGTGCTCATTCACATGTGTGTGTATTTGTGAGTGCGTCTGATGTGTGTGGTTGAGCATTACTGGATAAGACTGTGTGTATGGGGATGCTAAAACATTGCATGTGTTTGATATGTGCATTGTATTGTATGTGTTTTAACTCCATGTCCTATACGTGTGTGTGTGTGTGTGTGTGTGTGTGTGTGTGTGTGTGTGTGTGTGTGTCCATATTAAAATGACAATGCGTGTGTGCGTTTACATGTGTGTGTCAGTGTCTGTGTGTTAAGTGTATGTATGTGTATGTTATATATATATGTGTGTGTGTGTGTGTGTGTGTCTGTGTGTGTGTGTTTTTGTGTGTGTGTGTGTGTGTGTGTGTGCACTGAACCCCATCTTGAGGTCTTGAGGTCCAGCACGCCTTGCTGCAGTCCGGGGCTCCAGGGTGTGCAGAACAGGTGAGCCAGACTGGAATGCCCCCGCAGGGCAGTTTGTGAGGGTGGAGTGGGGGGGCAGTCACGGGGCAGCTCTGTCAGGGGTGTGTGTGTGTGTGTGTGCATGTGTGTGCGTGTGTGTGCGTGTGTGTGAGTGATAATTAATGATCAGATGTTAATGGTGACAGTGGTGGTGTGGCCCGCGCTGCTCCCCTCCCGCCATTAATCCAGCTGAGTGGAGCTGAGGCGACGCGGGGAGAGGCCAGCCCAGGAGCCAGACGCAGCTGCTGCCACGGGCCTCTCTTAATTATCCCTCACTGTGCACACACACACACACACACACACACACACACACACACACACACATACATGCACACACACACACACACACACATCACTATGCCCGTAGCCTAGACCCAAGCACCTCTCAAACACACACACACACACATACACACACACACACACACACACACACACACACACTATACACTCATACAGACTATCTCTCTCACTCTCTCTCATACACACACACACACACACACACGCACACACACACACAGCTTCTGCATCCCCCTTGCTGTGGGGCAAGTAGTGGTTCAGAAGCGAGACAGGGCAGAGGCCTTCCTCAGCACGCCCAGAGCGCCAGGGATAAGAGGACAAAAGACCCACCACATCACTGATACACCCCTACACAGCGAGGTCAGCTGAGCTATGTGCATACTGATTTATTTAGCAGACACTTTCATCCAAAGTGACTGACGATACAGTATAGGTAACAGACATATTATCAGGAAGAGCACTCACTGAGACTCAATTCTGTGGCCATTTTGTGGTCTGCACCTTGCCATACTTCACCTGCAGAAAGACAATGAATCTTTTGTTGATTTTAATGTTATTGAAAATATTACATTTTGACAGGAATGTAACTTAGAGTCTGCTTTGCTGAATGTCTTTGGCTTTTTTTTACTGTGAATTTGCAGAATGTGCAACCTTTGAGAAAACGTTAAAAATAGGGACAGAGCTAAAAACATGGACGAACAGACAGACACGGAGCAAAACGACCCCGTCTTCCCTCTTCCAAGGTAAACAAGGCCAGTATGAACTATCCAAATGGGCTATCTGCTACCTTTCGCCTGTCTCAGCAGCTACCTGTTTCTGTTTCACTGCTTGGGTGGCAGACACACAGGGGCAAGCTCTCTCTCTCACGCTAACCAATCAGCCTCAATATTTCATGACTGCCTTGGCCTGATATGTTTAGAGAGCCTCTCTCTGCCTCAAAGTTGTGTTGTCGAGGACAAGGGGTGAGGAAGACCGAACGAGAGAAGAGGAGAGGAGAGAGGAGAAGGAGAGCGAGAGTGACTAGGGAGAGATATTGCTCTCTCACTTTCCTGAAGAAGTATTTCCGTACCTGTTCAAACACGCCGCCGGGTGAATTATTCATTGCGTTGAGAGTTACTCGCTATGCTTTTACCTCCCCGGTGAAAATGCACCTATTTTCCCTTTTTTTTGGCCTTTGGGCGGAAAAAAAGGGGACGCACGTCAAACAGAAATGAAGCCTTCGCCTCAGGGGGTACTTGAAGCGCTGCTGGCAAGGAAAGAGAGAGAGAGCGGGAAAAAAGCAAAACAAATGCACCGCTAGCTTGCTACAACCTGTGCTGAGGAGTTGTAGGTTGGGACCCCTTATGAATGATTCAGGGGTCATGCTCTCACCAAATGGATCATGGGAGCTCAGACGTGCTGAATACTCATCCTTAACTTGATACGACAAGGTTTTGAAACTACAGTATTGCTAATGTAACCTGGGATATTTTTACATGCACAAAAAGATAGGAAAAAAATGATGGTGGAATAGCTGAAACGCTTGCGCTGGGGATGTCTCCGAATGACGGCTGTGTTAACATGACAGCTTCTACCTGAGTGTTACAAAACGGTAGCATATCTCTCTCCCACATGCCTGACAGGAGTACAACCACACGCTGCCTGGATATGAGGAGGCTTTAGGGCGAGAGATAACGCTAGGTAAACCGTTTCTAGCTGCCGATCTCTACTTTTAAATGTGCTTATCATGGACTGAGAATATATACTGTATCACGTTTCAGAGATAAGCCATTTGTCCGAGCCAGAGCTACACAAAATGTCTGCTATAGTGTTAGAGCTAATTGTTCTCTTCTACAGTGGTCTAGGCCTTCCCTTGCTGTATTTTTTCTCTTTCTATCTCTTTCTCTCCCTCTTTCTCTCTCACACACACACGCACAGACACACACGCACACACAGACACACACACACAGACACACACACACACACACACAGTACGACCCCTTTACCCACGTCATCCCTTCCGGCATGTTCTCGTACTTCCATATTCTCTCTTATAGGACAATCAGGAGTGTCCAAAATGCAAATGCGAGGAGATTCTTTTAATGAATGTGGTGGGGGCCTCTTCAATTTGAAATAATCAGACGAGTCTGTCTCGAGATGAAAGATTATCAAAGGGGAGCTCGTGCAAACCGCTCACAAATTAATACTATCAAATGCTCTCAAAGTTCACTTATCTGTAAGGTTGCATCCTAATTAAACCTTAAAAAGAGCCAAAGCTGTTCTTCATCTTTTTCCTGCGTTTGCTGCATTGAGATTAGAAGCAGTTTATCTCTTCATCTTAGCTGCCATTACTGCTGAGTTTCATGGTGAGAGGAAGAAAAAAGCACTTTTTGGCATATTTTATCTCTGTAGTGTTCACAGATTTTCAAACTGTTCTGTCTTGGCATTCCAGGTAAGCACTAAGACTTATCACAAACAGTAATCTTAAGCACCTATAACTTTGAGGGTCTGGTGGTTTGTCAGAATAAGTAGAAAGCATAAAACCACACATATTGCCTGACATCTCGAAGTCTCTAACAGCTATCAACCAGCATACCGCATGGGGAGAGTGAGCGTGGTGAACCGTCAGTCCAGGCCCCTCTAACCCACTACTGTGACCGTCCACAGGTGCATTCAAACTGTTACATACTACACAAAGAGTGATAGAGGATACAAGAAAGCAAAATTAAGTTAAAAAACATGACGAAAAAAAGAAAATCTGTGTACATGACAATCAACATTTGAAAGGCTCTACAAGCTCTGTTTACAGTGAGTACCTAAGTGAGCCAAAAATAACTGACTCCTCACATCTGTGATTGTCTGTGTAGACACGGAAGAATTCAGGGCTAAAATCATTTTTAAAAACTTAATACAGTTATGTATCGTGCTCATGATGTTCAAAGTGTCGATAATGCATTTAAGTCATAAAAAAGTGCCATTTGAAAATGAAATCATACGTTTTGGTAAATGCAATTACTATGTGCAGACATGGAAGCACTTCAAACGTGAAAGGCATATTTTTACACCATGGCAAAAATGCACAAGTGACTAAGACGCAGCCTTGCGTGAATCACAGGCTCTTGGGACCTGCACAGATCAGGGCCGACACAGAGGTGGATGCGGCCCGGATTTGGCTCTCATGCGGCTTTGATCCTGCTGCAGAGTGGGATATACTCTCTGGGCAACACACACACACACACACACACAGATATATGCTTGCTGTGACCCCATCACATTTTAAAAGTCAGGCCATGGCATCGAACCCATTTTGAGGCAGACACACTTGACTAATAAATACATGCAGAGCTCTGACACACTCTCTCTCTTTCTCTTCTCTCTCCCTCTCTCTCTCTTTTTCTCTCACAAGCACACACACAAACACACACACACTGACACACACACATGACCCCAGCAGCAGATTTGCAGGATTTTGTCAGAAAGAATCAGCTCAGGGTGTGACTGAAAAACAGACTCCGCCACCATGACAGAAGACAGCGGCAGCGCCAAGCGTCTCTTAAAAGGCTGTTCGTCTCTGTCCCTCCCTTGACTCGTCTCTCTCTCTGTCTCTCTCGGCCCATGAAACCCGTCCTCCGAACCCCCCCCCAGCCCCCCAGCCCCCCCGCCCCCCCTTCACAGCGGCAAGCATGCTGCCCCAGACTTAACCGCCTACTCTGCCTGCGTTGGGGGCCAGTCTTCTGCATCAGAAAGAATTCTGTGGCAAATGAATGTGCTACCTCTCCGGCTAATTAAATTAGAAGGGATCAAAACGACAGAGCCGCTTTTGTGGTGGACACAATGTTGTGCTTCACGGCGCCTTTTCGCTCAGGGTGAAATTTCTGCCATTTAGCCCCTGCTCTGCCTGCAGCCACAAGCTGGACCCTCTAACACAGTCGAGCTTCCTAATTTGCCTGAAATGAGAAAGAATTATTAACTGATAATAAGAGAGAAAGAGTGCACGGAGTGCTCAAGGCAGGAATGAATAAGAGAGGGGGCCGAACGCCACAACAGAAGCACCTGAAGCGCACACAATTTGTATTAATTCCTGCCCAAAACTGGGCATTCAGGAGTAAAATTGCTGTGCAAATGACAAGAACAATTACGGCCTCGATTCCTCTCCTTTGGACTTGTGCGCGTGTGTGTACGCGCACACACACACACACACGACCGCGCGTTGCAGCCCCATATCTGGATAGCGTTGCTAACGAGTAGAGGGGCTTTGCCTTCCTTATTAACCACATATATCCGAGCCCCTTCGAGACTTTGCTCTTTAATTTAAAGGTTACCGTGTGTTGTTGGGTGAGGATTAACGGTTAAAGGCGATAAAGGTAAATTACTATACAGAGTACAAAGGTGCAGTGGCGTGTGCCGGGGAAAACTGGAAAACAAGGATTAGCAGCGAACACCAACATTATTAAGGTGCCACCTTGATCTCGGAAGTGCAGCTGTGTACTGAGAATAATCACCCCTCGCGCTGCTCTATTTGTGAAACGCGTGTAAGCCTTTTTGCACTATACCTGTCTGCCTCACCTCTCGGAGACGGGTCTTTATGCAGAACTATGAAGAGCACTGAACCGTTTCAACCCCCCCACCCCCCTCCACACACACACATTTCACAGCCTACACGACAATAATGACAACAATGCATTAGCACGTCTGAGCAGATAGTCACACATCATAAGCAATTCATGCAGGGTTTCGTCGACTGAAAAGAAATCACTTTTCAAAACGGCTGTTAGGCAAAAGAAGTGTCTGCGTCTTGGAAAAGAAAGAACATCTGATTTGGATCAGCAACAGAATTCTCCAGAGTGTTTTACATGCCTTCAGGAAATCTCTTAGAAGTCAGAGGAAAGACCCCTCCTCCCCTTGTATCCTCCACACCCCCCCCTATGCCCCCACACCCCCAATACCGATCATGGGTACGGCTGTATGGAGGGGAGATTGGTGCCAAAAGGATTAACAATTAATTCTGCCATCAAAGCCCCTCACCTTGTCATTAAGGTGGGGCCTTTCTCCTCCTCCAAAGCGATAGAGGAGAGAGAGAAAACATCTGTGTTTCATGTTCGGCCCTGCCTACATAATTGCGCTCCGTTTTCATATGTCGTTGTGGCTGTGGTTGAGTGAGGCGACCGAAATGGCGCGCTTGGCTGTGACTCACATTGGAAGGTAAACAGGGGATGAGTGTGAATTATGAATATGGTTCTGATACAGACAAAACAGGATGTGGACCAGACTGTTGAGTCCTAAGGTGATGTGTGTGTGTGTGTGTGTGTGTGTGTGTGTGTGTGTGTGTGTGTGTGTGTGTGTGTGTGTGTGTGTGTGTGTGTGTGTGTGTTTACGTGTATGTGTGTGTGTGTGTGTGAGTTTACGTGTGTGTGTGTTTACGTGAGTGTGTGTGTTTGTCAAATATGGCAGTGTTTGTTACCACGGTAATACAAATTTGCAGATATGGTCCAGTTGTTGAAAGGTTTTGTTGAGTGCTAGAGTTATTTATTCCCTAAGATTCATGATTTGTCAAAACAGTTTGTGGAAACGTTTCAACTCCAAATGTTATATCTGTCATTGTGATATGACAGAACAGGATGAAATGAGTATGAGCAACTACTTAAAATGAATGAATCTGACATCTCAAACCCCAATTGCTCAGTACTTTCTGCCACATAACGACTAAACCAGTTGCTCTTCGGGTAACAGACAGTTCTTACAAGCTTCTCGGAACATTCCAGAATGCAGCTCATTGTAGAACAGATCTGCTGTTTCCAGACCAGAATGGGCCTGCATAGGATCCAAGCTCGGAAGCATTATGGGACAGGAATTATTTCTTTTAAAGGCTTGCTATACATGTCTTATGCGCTGAGGTCAAGCCATTGCATGGACAAAGTATGCCGTTTTTGGAGCCAGAGTCGAGAAAAGCTCATTGAAAACTGATCACATAATTAAAAGGAAAACTGAAATCATTTACTTGTGATTAGGCAAAGGATTAAACATTATAGCACTGCCATCGCGATGCTCCAAAACAACCGCGATCCATCTCTCTTAAGTTAATTTCATTAAATCCGCTGGAAAATGAGAGGGTATATTTCCAAGGGTCATTCATAAGGAAGTCATTCCCCACCATATTCCCTCACATACGAGACGGCAGTGAAGCTTTTATTGGCCTGTGGCAGCGATCCTGGAAACTCGCAGCGTTCGCTCCACTAAGTGCGGCCGGCTCATCACGGCACATGCCAGCGGCATGCAAAGAAAATGCATGGAGTTCAACAGCGGCGGTGGGGGAGGCGACGAGAGGCACAGCGAGGAAGACTGGAGGACATTGGTGATGACGAGGAAAGGATTCTGGGCTGGAAGGAGGAAGGGGTGGAGTGGGGTGGGGTGGGATGCTTGTTTCACCACAAACCGCCCTCAGAACTGAGTCACAGTCACCCAGAGAGAGGAGCTCTTTTTTTTTCTTCTTCCACTCACAACCTTTTAAACACTACTGCATGTACTTTATCATGAAGTTGGGATCCTGAATTCTGTGGCATGCACATCACTTGACTTCATATAGTCAGACATAGTGCCACATCATGTCGCCAGGTGAGCAGACAACATCCTTCTTCTCTGATCACGACCTTGAACCCTATCACCCAAAAGTGCTTTACAATGAAGTTGCTAAACAACATGGATTCCACAGCAGACGATCCCCTATATTCTTCTTATTATTATTATATAAGTCAGTTCAGTAACACTTTACTTGACAGTATCAACCTTTACTTGACAGTATTGACATAAGAGTGACATGACACTGTCATGACACATGAACCCTAACCCTAACCCTAATCCTATCCTCTAACCCTAATCCTAATCCTAACCCTAACTCTAACTCTAACTCTAATCCTAACTCTAACCCTAACCCTAAACCTAAACCTAAACCTAAATCTAAACCTAACCCTAACCCTAATCCTAACTTGTTATGATTAATATTAATTAATATCACTCTTATGTCGATACTGTCAAGTAAAGTGTAACCGTCAGTTCTTTGTTGCGTAGTTCTGTTCATACACAGGACCGAGCATTAACTTTTCATTATTTTAGTAAAGGAGACTGTTAGCTTTCTCCCACCTGGAGAGAGATGGTTGGATAACCAGGACGTGAGGGAGATTTACAAGCGCCGGTTCGGGCAGCTGTCAGTGTCCTTGAGTGACCAGGAATCCCGCCCCCCCCCCCCATTGCTAAACGGCGTCTGGGTAATAAAGACATGTCCTGCCTCCCATGTCTGACCCTGCTGCCTGTGGGTCTAGAGATGAACTTTATGTCCACTCTACTCCACACTGCCACAATGGGAGAACGAGGTGATATATGAGTGACCGGCACCGGAAGATCTATACCCAATAAAATGGCCGGGCAGAGTCTGGCTGGCTTTGCTTATGGCCAGCTCAGAGACCTAGAGGACAATGAAGTGTATCTCTGCTAGAAGTTATTAATCTAGTGTGTGTGTGTGTGTGTGTGTGTGTGTGTGTGTGTGTGTGTGTGTGTGTGACACATAGTTACAAATACAACAAGAGAAGATCCATCTGTGTCTGAGATTTACTGTTTAAGTGGCACAATATTTTAATATTTATAATATTTTTTTATTTTTTTATTGTATAATATAATTAAAGCTGTTCATTTAATATTGTTTTGGATCTCCTCCATACTACCCAGTTCTTATTCAGCTTCAGTGCACATTGTTTTATTATGGAGGTTAATGGTAAACAGGTTCTATCAAAGAAAATGACCTACAGGCATATTTCTCCTGTATCATTATTTCAAACGCAGGATTGATCTAACACCCACAGGGGATGAAATGACTGCCATTCCCATTAAAAGAGGGATAGAGAGAGGGATAGAGAGAGAGAGAGAGAGAGAGAGGGGTGAGAGAAAGCGGAAGTTCATTTGACAATGCAAAGTGTATCATGAATTAAACAAACGGGCTTGTCCAAGCTGAGCCGCGGTGAGCGCTGATTGGTAAGAGAGCGGAGAGGTATCCTCTCTGATGTGGGAGCTCGGACGCTGGAGCGCTGCTGGTGTGCCGGCTTTAATGAGCAGACAGCTGTCTAAATTGTAAGTTGTGTCCTAATCCTGTGAGAATGAAGTCCTTCCTGTTCACCGGGCCTCCCCCCCGCTCCGCTTGCCGTGCGGCTGGAGATTTGGGAGCATGATAAACCTAGGCGGCCACAGGTCTGTTATGAGTGGGAACCCCTAACGCAGGGGAGGCCAGCTTTTCTCATCGCTAAAGTCAACTGGGAGATAATGCCGCGACTCTAATAGGGCTCAGTGCCGCATTATCTGACATAAGAATGTTTTTCAACTTCCTCTTTGCTCGCGGGGGCGGGGGGTGGGGGGGTTTAGACCCCCTCGGACAGGATGGCTAACTGGAGTTCACCAGTTTGGAATGGACAGAATCGTGTCAGGTAGATAAGCAAATAACAAAAATAAACAGAGTGGATTAGAGAGAGTGATATAGAAAGATAGAGAGAGAGAGAGAGATACAGAGAGATTGAAAAGGAACAGGCATGAGAGAAATAATTTTTTCATCTTTTTATCTTTTGATAATTAGTTATGCTAATGATAATACCTGTTGATATTATCAGGTTGGCTTTGGGGAGCATGTCCTGTTTGGTATGAAATCTAATCAGAGGAACATGGTGACTGCTTTGGAGCATGGAGAGGGCCCCTACCACTTCTGTAGATGAAATAACAACTCCAGTTCACATGAGGGAATGATGGGATGTTTTGTGTGAAGGTTGGGCACCTCACAGGCCGGGTTGCTACGTTAAGTGATTATGAGGTAATTATGCAGTGCAGATGTAAATGGCACCCATCTAACCATCTAAGCATGTCTGTCACCATCACTGTAAAGGAAGCAATATCACACACACACACACACACACACACATATACACACCGAAAAAATATGATACTGCTTGTCTTTTCAACACATCACTTTCAGCATTTGCAGTCTATAAAAACTGATGTGTTCATTTTCGTGTCATCATTTCCGCATCGCCAGGATAGGAGAGAGAAAAAACAGAGTGTTTTCCATGAAAGCCAGCCGTATTCGTTAAATCCTTCGCAGACTAATTTTCCAATATTGCAATATGCATAT